>NC_139353.1:47470349-47620349 GCF_055883805.1 Amblyomma maculatum | reverse complement strand
TAATTTCACTTATCCGATTCCCAAAGCCGCAGCCTTCATTATCAATATCCTGATTATATTGGCTGCTGTGAAGATCCGTTTACAAATTTCAAGGTTTTTTGACTGTTTATCCTTGCTGGCGGTATTCTTGTCTCTTAGGGTGCGTGCCTAATTGGCGATAACTAGTAATTTGCTCCTAACTACTGTGCGGCCACCTTTCTTCTCTCTAGCCGTTTACCTTACGTGCGCGATAACCTCTGGCCGGCTGCATCTAGTCAATGAGGTTCGAGGATTTTACACTTTGACTTTTTTATTTAGGCCTTTGTTCACCTCAAGAAATTTTGCCAATCACTGTACTCACCTATGCCCTCTCACGGTTACAGGAGGCTCTGTAAATATATTGTTACGAAGCGGCAAGCCGATGAAGACAGGAGACAGAACATGACCGATGACGATGGTAGATGACGTTTAATGAATGTTCGCGGACCTAGCGCGAGCACTCCTGTCCGCGCCACTGCCCGCTTCTTCTTCCTTGTCGTCCGTAAAATGACCCGGGGCCACCGAGCGATCGTCCCGATCGTGGAAGAGGAAGTTTAGCGATGTTAATGATTTTATGGCATGATGATGGGCGTGTCTGGATGCTTGAAGAAGAAGAGGAAGAAGGAAGAATAGAACGGCTTGCCGGTACGATGTCTAATGCGTGGGTGATCCGCCTCCCTTGGAGCTGTCAACCATCCGTCACCAGAGTCCGTGGGACCGATGGCTCGAGGTCACGTCGGGCAGCTTGGGCGGGGGTTGCGTGTTCGTGTCCATCGGTTCCTTCTGGTCTTTCGGGTCCTTCATCTCGGTTCTGATCGGTATGTCTGTTCTCCTTGTCTTCATCGGCTTGCCGCTTCGCAACAATATTTACAAAAATGTTGTTAGCGCGGTGTCCGAACTTACAGCTATTTCACCTGTACATACATACGCATCATTGTCATCATTCACCGGTGTTCAGAAGATCACGTGTAGAGTTCCAGACACGGACTGGAATAAAGACGTTTGTTTGAGCGGTGGCTCAAGAGTGGTGGAAGTGCCCTTCGTATCCAAACCCTTTCGTTTCAGTGCTACGCAGTACTATGCAGTACAACTAAAATGTCACCGGGTGTTCTTAAAGCACCCGCCCCGCTCTCCCCATCTACGCTTCGTTTGCCAGCTAGACGCCGATTGATCAGGAATCTCAGAACTGGTTCTCATTAGTCATAGTAACCACGATACGTATTACGTAACCACAATTTGGGAGTCAAATGCTTCATTTCTTCTCGGGGCTTCACTATCTCCTATGACATCCCACATAATACCAGATTATTCCTCACAGAACTATCAGGATGTGCTCACTGTAGGGAACCTCCGCGTTAAACTTTCCCAAGGTTTTATTGTCATTTGCTTCATGTACGGAGCTTGGGGATCATTCCACCCTTCCCTGCGTCATAGGTTTAACCACCGCCTTGATAAATTCCTCGGCAGCCTATGCAGACTTAGTACTGGAGATAGATTGGTGTATTTATACGGAAGGATGAGTCGAGTATTACATCACGGCAGCAAAATTCTGTTTTATGAGAGGGTGCACTGCCAACTCTTGTCACCGGGATCAATCTGCATCCCGAGTCTTGTTTTTCGTTCCCCATGGTACTATTATTTTCTAATTTAGAATCTTTCGGCACCATCATCCTAAGTGTTGTTGCAGACGAAACTGATGTTTACGTCTACTCCACATCGGCCTTTTATGCCCTCAAATGATCGCTGACCTTGCCAACCAGATACGGAGATTTTCCACTGACTCCAGTTTCGTCCTCAATTCTGAATAATCCATTCACTTTATTCGACTTGATGACTGGCCACACGCATGCTCTGAAGAATGGATAAAACTAGGGAAATGTCTGTCTTGAATTCATAACTAAGCGCGCTATCATGTTTCGCTGGTCGCTAAAGTGAGTGAAATATCAGACATTCAGCAAGAGCTAGAGACATTTTAGTTTCGTTCTAAGCCTGTGACGCAAAATAAATGACATACTAAGAATATATCTGTGAAACCGGTCGTTCCAATGCGATTCGGCTCCTTCATTTCCCTTTTCCTTTTTTTTTATGTCTTGGAACAGGCAGTTCTGGGGCGCCCTTCAGATCGAAGCTTGCTTCTGAGAAAGTAAAGTGACCCGCAGGGGATTGCGCTCCTAGATAGCCGCACGCTGCTTTCGTCTCTGCCCCGAAGGCCGTTTCCGCTCAGCCCATGCTGACTCGGAACGGCTATATTTGGTCCAACAACGATCCGGTTCCGGGAAAAGTCAGATCCTTTGCACTAGTCTGTTTGCGTCGAATCTTTACGCCGCTAGTGAAAATCGATCCTCTGTTGTTCCGGGTTGCTGGTTCTGCTGATGCATTAACGGCGGTATACGGTCGCTATTGTTCCAAAACACGGTAACCAAGCCACGCCTACCTTCTTTTGCGTGTGTGCGTGCTGATTTGATGCCTGTTAGCTTAGGCGGAGGCAAAACACTGCGCTGGGCAGGGCGTATCCTCATAGTGCCGGCTGTGTAGCTGCTGGCACGTACCGTCTCGTTGCCACCGAAGTGCCGCCTCTCTCTGGAGTTGTTTCGATTGAAGCTTCGCCCGGGTGTGCAATATACGTCGTTTGAGTAGCGGCCAGTGTTAGCCAAGTCTGAGCACTTATGTGTCTTTGTATTCCGTTGGACGCTTTGGTCTTTCTTGTTATTTGCACTGCAAAGTTTCCGGAGAAATTGATCACTTCTTTCATTTTGCTTTAACCTTTTTTTCCCTACACAGGAGGTTCGAAATGGAAAGTAAATTTGATATAATAGAACAGCCCTCTAAAAAACGTGTAGAGGAACAAATAAACAGAAGCATTCTGAAGTGAAAATGTAAGAGAAGAACTCGACGTCGTTGCTGTTGATAATGGTCTACGCGACCTTTTCAAGGTCATATTGTGCGCAATTCTGCCTAAAGCAATCTGTCTCGAGCTGAATTGATCTGATTTGTTTTCGTTTTCTCTAAAACCGCCTGAGAGGGAATGCGCTCAGTAGGGCTTCGATTAATGAAAGCATCAAATAGCGTTAACAATACATAATGGCGGCATGTCTTCTTAAAACATCGTTTATTTAACCTTACACGATTGAACGCCTTAAAAAATTTAGACGATTTATGTTAGTGTGACATCGCATGCACCCTGCACTTGCTTGCAGCAGGACATTTGCATGGCGCTCTAAGCGCCCTACGGTCTCCTAGAGCATGAAGCGGAGCAAACTAATGTACAGAATTACCCATCAAGCTATCACATCCACAAAAACACGTTTTTTGCTGATCTGATCGCGAAAACCCTCTCAGGTGTATCTCACTAATTCTTCAATAATTGTATGTATAGTTGTGAACCAGCCTGCATGATGAGCGACTACGATGATTGCTTGTAGGCGTACGCGAACATTCGGGGATTTAAAATAATCAATCTAATCTTGCCATTCGATTCGACAAACGAATGGAAAAGTGCAAGGTAAAATTTTAAAATTATAATTGTAATGAAAACGGGGAGTTCATATGTTTTTAAAAAGATTGATAATGATTTTCGCACAGTTAGAATCACGTGCGCCGTATTTCTGCTGCGAAACTCTTCTAAAAAAAACACACACTGCGCACCGTGCAACCGCACTCATTATATGATGTTGAATGAAAGGTTCAGCCCTCAAACGCAATCTATTGGGGCGGATTGGATTGGTTTGCATTGAATTGGTACTGAGGCTTCCTTTTATATCAGGTAGACAATACAAAGTCCTAGCTAAGTCCTGACTGTGGCGAAGTCTGTCCCATCCTGGCGCAACGTCACCAACACCATCTATCTAGTCAGCCTTATCCAGTTCTCCAGACGGCGTTTGGTTCTCTCCCCAACCAAAGACGTCTCATCTCGCTGTGACCCATCACTGTCAACCGCAGCGTCTCTCGCGGTTGTCCAGAGGCGAAACCCGGTGCCTGCGGCAAGGTTGACCTACTAGGCTGGCATAGCAAGAGCACTTGGCCAGTAATTACTATGTGCGGTGCCGTTCGTAATGCCATTTGCCCTCATAGGCGAAATAAAGTCGGGAGGACCTCCGCAAGTTGAACAGGATGGCTTTGATGTCATGCGTGTGAGAGTGTTGCTCAGTTATCTTTCGAATCCCGTATCTTGAGCATATTGCGGTATTTGGACGCGATTGCATATACCCTGCCGAAAGGGCGTAGTTTCCGTGACCTGGCGCGTGTCGGCAAAATTGAGATTTATCAACAGGGTCATGAAGTCAAAAACACATGACCTCGTGTGAAAATTTAAAACACCAATACTTATTATTGTTTTATCCGCAGAAGAAAAATGCGGAGTTATAGGAGCTATCACCTCCAGTTTTAAGGACAAGCTTAAACTTGCTATTTTTTTCCCTTCCCTGGCCTACAGAGAAAGGTGCTTTCGCGATGCCTATTACTTGGTGATGGTAGATGATGGTAAAGATACTGACTTCGTGTTGAAACGTTTAATGAATATTGGCGTTGCGCACTCTAATAGCTGTAGCTATTCTTGAATAACTAATAGCGACTTACTACACTGTCCCCGATAGCCCTTTATTGTTTGGCACAATAGCAGGCTTGAATACGGACGTAGGAACAGAATATTGGTAGGACTGTTGGATTCGCATTAATTTCAGTATCGAAACTATAAGATGTATACTGAATTCCGTTTTCACATGCACTATTCGTATTATATTCAGTAGCAGTTTTACAATTTTCAGTGTTCGATTCGGCTTGAAAAGAGTGCTATTCGCACATCCGTTCAGTGCTTCGTTCGGTTGAGGTCACAAAGTTCATCAGCTAGATTTTTGCATCTCTTAATATATGCGGTAATTTAAACTGCAGCTCTTTCTTCGATCCATCCTGTCTCCAGCTTTTGTATTCTGTGAACAATTACACCAGCGGTAATTTTTACCCGCATTGGACAGTATTTTCTAGTATAAAGCAATTTAAAGCGAGAATCTGGATCTCTTGTGAAATTGCGCGAGCGTTTACAACTCTGCAGCTCCTCCATGTCTGCAGCGGATGTAATAGCAAATCAATGGATACATTCTTTTGGAGCATTTGTGTTATTTTTTAGGTTTTGGCACTTATTTTCGGTGAAAAGAAACGACGTAAGTTTGTTATAATAGAAATAGTCCTAAAGAAAGTTTATCAATCTTTTTTTTTTCTTGTTTCTGACATCCAAGTGCATATATATTACGCCATAATAAAGATCATTCCTAGGGCATACATTTCAAGCAGGCAATGCGTATTATGCTATTAATTGCGTATATTGTATAAATTTGCGTCATAGAGATAGCATATAGACCGTATTTGCTAACTGTAACAATAGGGTTTCCAAAACAGCTCGCTAAACTATAAAGGGCACAAAGAGCATCAGCCGAAGTAGGCTGCGATAGCGTTATCAAATATATTTTCATACGAACTATTGCTGACATTTGATATCTTTTTCAGGGTAGTTTCGTTTTTAATTATTATTTCCGGACAACTTTGTGACAAATCAAGACCCGTTGCAACACTTTGCTTGCAGTGGATTACGCGCGACGTGTCGAAGGCAACTAGAGATTGTTGTGCTCGCGAAAGCGGTCCTGATTCCAATTCAGCAGGATGCCATATTTCTGCGTCTAACGCCCCCTTCACAAGCCGCAATCCTGTGCCGCAGGACAATGGTGCACTGGCAGGAAGCATCAGCGAGCGACATGTCCTAACATGAGGCGAGCTCCCAGATGACGCAGCACCAGTTTCCTTGTGGCGGAGTCATTTCTCGACGCGGCAAATCTAAAGAGGATGACAAGTGCGCTTGCTGATTGGACCTCTCGAGCTACCGAAACGTGCGGCCTCCAAAGTGGACAGTTTGAGTGGCAACGGCTTCCCGGACTGTATAAGTTCGAGCGCTTCCGCTTGGAGAATGAAGACCATCACGGCTGTCCGTCGAAAGCAGTTCTGCTCGCAAGGAAAGGAGACAACTTATTCCATCAGTTCGGCTCTATGCGACAGCAGTCGCGAATGGCCAGTAGCTTCCGGTGTCTGTGCGATCTCGTTGTCTACTATGCCCTGTAAATTTTATATGAACTTTTCTTCACCTCACGCATGCCTGACTCGGAGTCACTGCTGCTAACGCCATGGGAGCTGGCAGCACTCGATCACGAAATGAATGACGAGCGCTATGCGACCGCCTGCATAGCACAACAACGCTCGGTGTGACGACAAAGAATTAGCTGTGGTCCCGCGTACGCTTAAACCGAGAGTTACGCTAGAGCAATCTGTACGATTTTCCCTTGTAGGGTAAACCTGTGATAATAACGGGTGATTTCGATATTAACATGCTAGAACAGTCACATTCTGTGAAGGAATTCGTTGATATGATATCGGCCAACGGTGTTTATAACATAATCACAAAACCTACCCGCATCACACACTCCAGCGAAACACTTATTGATCTTTGTGCAACGAACAGTGATATTCACGGTACAATAGCAGGAGTACTCCTGAGTGACGTCAGTGATCACCTATCAACTTTCTGCTTCAATCAAAGGTCATACAAACAGATCGTCGAACGCACCGTTCCACCAAATATTTATAAGCAAGAGCAAAATTGAACATATTCGTCAAATAGCTTTTTCTATAGATTGGAGCGAATTACTATGGAAGGAAGATCCTAATATTTTATACGATAGATTCTTGGACAAAATAACACATTTGTATGAATGTGCTTTCCCAGTTGTAGCAGCAGCCAAATGCACAGAAGGAAGGAAGCCTTGAATCACACGAGACCTGCTTAGGCGAATCAATGCATGAAATAGACTTTTCAGCCAGTTTTTTATAAAATCGAAAGATTTGTCAGTCCTGAAAGAACATAGAAAAGTTAGAAATAAGTTAGGTGCTGTTATAAAAAAGTCGAATTAACTATTACGCTCAGAAGTTCTCGGATGTTTATTTTGACCCCCAAAGAACCTGGCTTACAGTGAAAGATCTTTTACAGAAACCGGAGAAAAACTTACCAACTCAAATGACAATTGGAGGAACTGATCGTAGTGGTAAAGCTCTTGCTAATGGATTTAACAGACGCTTTTTGGCACTTGGAGCGTTTCGTGCAACGACGTCCAGAAATATTGGACAATACGTAGAATCTAATGTACAACACAGCTTTTTCCTATATCCCGCAACTCCTTCAGAGGTTACTGACATAATACCTGGCATAAAAAACAGCTGTTTCTGTGGTTTTGATGGCATTAAGGTAGTACCAAATAAAGCAATTGCTGACTTAATAGTTAATCTACTTTGTCGTCTGAAAATTCTAATCTTGACAACAGGTGTTTACCCCGACAAAATTAAGATAATAAGAGTGGCTGTTTTGTTTAAGGGCGGTGCTGCAAATATCATCAGTAATTATCGACCCATCAGTTCTCCCGTTGTTTTCCAAAGCAGAAGAGAAATGATTAATACTAGAATCCCTAACTATCTTAATAAACATGAGTTAATCTCTTCTAGCCAATTCGGATTTCAAAAAATAAATCGGCTGAATCTGCTTTGCTTAGTATCAAGGAAAAGCTTATCAAAAACATAGAAACTCATATATCCGCATTAAGTGTTTTTTTTATATCAGTAAAGCATTCGATTCAATTAAATATAATATACTTCCTAACACATTACCATTTTATAGAATACGAGGGGTTCCACTTAAATTATTGCAAAATTACCTTTCATGCCGCTCTCAGTATGTTGTTGTCAATGATTTTACCTCCGAGTCTGAGTTGACTATATTTGGAGTTCCCCTAGGGTAAATTTTAGGACCTACCTTGTTTCTTCTATACAATAACGATATTGTATCTCTACCAGAAACTCCTCCTATTATCCTTAACGCCGGCGATACAAGTGTATTTTTTTCAGCAGAAACCTTAGACTCCTTAACTCCACATGTAAATTTATGGCTTGATAATTTATCTGATTGGCTTGTTGCAAATGAGCTAGCATTAAATGTTCACAAAACAAAGTACATTGTACTTACTCCGGTTAACAGGGCTGTTCATATTAGTAATGAAGTGATATTTCAGTCACGACCACTAGAATTGGTTTCAGAAATCACATTTTTAGGCGTTCAGTTTCAGGAAAACTTGAGTTGGTCTTGTCATGTTTGCTTCATTAAACGCAGTGTTGCACAATGCATTGGTATGCTCAATCGGTTCCGTTTACTGTTGCCTCGTTATTTGCGGCATCAGCTCTATTTTAGCACTGTTCACTCGCGGCTACATATTACTGCCTGCTTGTATGGAGCGCACTACGAGGACAAATATGGAAAGCCTCTATTTATTACAGAAAAAAGGTGTCCGCTTTACTGAAGATCTATCACGACGTGACTCGACATCATTACATTTCAGACCAAATCGAATCCTGGACATTAAATTATTCTTTAGGCTGCGATTGTTAGAGGTTGCTTTTTCAAATTTCAAAAGCAATCCAGCCCTATTCATCTTCAGATGTACAAAACATGAGCCACATTACGAATTTAGGAAAACCATTTTTATCAAGAACAACTGCAGGACGAATTATGGTAGACAATTATTAAGTTGGCACAATCCTAACCTCCTGAACCTCTATCCTTACCTGATTGATCTCATGAAAACCTGTTCCTCTCTGCCTGCTTTTTGAAAACAGGCAAAGATTTTCTTCATGAGTCATTTTTTTGAGTGAATGCCGCGTGAATGAGTTTAAACCAGCTTTTGTGCGTAAGCAATGCAATGTTCGCATACTATATGTTATTTGGAAGATCAATTAAGTTCTCCTGTTTTTATTTTCGCTCTGTCAAGGAAGCGTATCTATTTTTTTATTATTTGTTTTGTAACAAATGTGTTTGTTTTTTTGTCAAATAAACCTACCCGTGAGTATTGTTTGTTTTCTAACAAAGGATTTTATATATATATATATATATATATATATATATATATATATATATATATATATATATATATATATATATATATATTTATATATATACATGGCATTATGAAATCCCTTGCTGTGTTCTTGTAATATTGATGTTTTGGTTGTCACTTTATATTGTGTCCAAACTCTGTCTGTATGAATGCAGGGTGTCTAAGGCTCAGTCAGGGAACCACGCGTGTCATCTTTAGCCCTCTTCACCCAGAGAATTCTGTCTAAGTCACAATAATCTCAAACTGAAAAAATTACTACGCTTAGGTTCGACTTTAAAGTAAAGACATGACTTTTGTACAGTTTACTCGATAGTTTCAGCTTTATATATGTCATAGTGGAATCACTTCACGCATGAGCATGGTTGGGCGCGGGAACGCCCTCATGGCACATGGAGCCAGACTGCTGGGGAAGTGATCACCACCCTATCCTCATCGGTCTCCATCCCTCACGTCTCCGCCCTTTACGCCGCAAATGTTCTCTGATAAACTGGGACAGCTTTCGCTCATGTCTCGACAGTATGTCTTCAGATTCGCCGTCACTCCTTGTTGACCGTATACAGAGAGCACTAAACAGCGCTACAACTACTACCTGGATTGATGTAGGTCGACCGGCACCAGATCTCGGCCTGCTTAACTTGTGGGCAGCCCGCCGTCAAGCTGAGCTGGCTGCTACGCGAGACCCTACTTCGGGGCAGGCACGTACACGACTGAATTATCTTACCGCGAAGGCTCGGAGATATGAACGCGATCTCTTGCGACGCCAGTGGCATGCATGGTGTGAACAATTTTCTGATAAATCATCCAATGCCTCACTATGGCGAACGTTTCGTGCAATGGAACATGGTCGTCGTTCTACTGACGCAGCAGCAACAGCATGCTTTGCGGCTAATCGGTCGCCGGGTGATTTCGCAAAAGAAGCTGCTCGAAAATTTTTCCCAAAATACGATATACTGCCTCCTTCAGCTGTAAACCTTAATATGGCAGGTATACCTGCAGACGCATGGAAACTACCATCTGCTGCCGACGCAGGTGACATTGCGAGCCCCTTTTCGACGTGCGAGCTGCTGGCTGCAATTGACGATGCGAAACGGAAAGCAGCGCCCGGCCTGGACAAAATTCAGTATGAGGTTTACAAGAACCTCAGTACTGCTGCACTTCCTCAACTACTAGACACCATAAACAAAGTGTGGCTTGATGGTGTCGTACCCGAGAGCTGGAAAACCGCTGTCGTGATCCCTATTCCCAAACCTGGGAAGCCTCCAACGGACCTCGCCAACTTGCGACCAATCTCCTTAACATCAACGCTTTGCAAGCTCGCAGAAAAAATGCTAGCCACACGACTTTCTTGGTGGCTTGAACAGCACGGTTTTTATCACCCTGCTCAAATTGGATTTCGCCCATACATAGGTACAGAGGACGGGTTGGCTATTTTGGCATCAGCAGTTCTGTCATCTACCCGCAGCCGCAATGTACGTACCATATTAGCAATGGATGTTGAAAAGGCATATGAAAACATCAGTCATGCTGCAATCCTGAATGCCATTGACATGCTTCATCTCCCTCCGAGAGTACGCACTTTTGTCGCATCATTTTTGGACGGAAGTAAATTTGCAATACGCCTCAGCGGTGACACTGTTGGTTCATTCGTTTCACTACGTGGCGTGCCCCAGGGATCAGTATTGTCTCCAACGTTGTTCAATATTACTTTCATCCCACTGGCGTGGCGCTTACATGATATCCCTGAAATCAAGTTTTTGCAGTACGCAGATGATATCACGGTATGGAGCACTCACCATGATCTTCTCACTCAAGAGGCCGCCCTTCAGTCAGCATTAGACGTAACCTCTGATTACGCATCCTCCATTGGCCTTCAACTTTCTGTGTGTAAAACTTCATACACGTCAGTCGCAAACCGCTGGGGACGCCGTAAACTTGCCTCAAATCCAATTCGTCTCTCTCTATCAGGCACCCCAATACAAGAAAGTTCGAGCCTGAAAATTCTGGGCTTAACAATTCATCAATCAGGATCAGCGACTGCTTGGCTCTCTCAGGCAAAAAAGCAAGCACTTCAAACTATAAGTTTAATAAGAATTGCACCTAAAACGGGTGGCGCCTGCTCGTCTGTTGCACGCCAGTTAGTGAGGGCGGTTCTGCAGCCCCGTATTGTTTATCAGGCCCAGTTCCAGCATCTTACAAGGGCACAATGGGATCGCCTTGAAGCCGTAAATCGAGAAGCTATGAGGACCATAACGTGGCTTCCACGAATCACACCGGTCGTAGCGTTACAGGAGAATGCGCAGCTCAACACCATCGATGAACTGGTGCAGCAGCGCCGTGATGCTCGCAGACTCAAGGCCACTTTGTCACATTCCACGCAAGCACTGAGGGCGTATGCAACGTCACACATTATTCTTCAGCCACCTGCGCCAGTTCTCCCTCCCTGGAAATTTATACAGTTAGGAGACAACAAGCCAACTGACATCCGCAGACCGACGTCTGCCAACTCTGCATCGTTGCTACGCCAGAGATTTGAAGAGCAAGATACTAACCTGCCTCAAGATTCCATAGTAGTGTACGTAGATGGAAGCCTGCAAGGCTGTGAAGCCAAAACGGCAATCTACTGTCCACGGAGACCTAGCCTGAATCAGACAACTACGTTTCAGCTTTCGGAACCACTTACATCTTTCTGCGCTGAGCTTGTGGCAGTTCAGGAGGCACTCTGCTCCGTGACTTCTATAACCATGCTCCCTACAGCCCACATTGTCATCCGCACTGACGCACTTCAAGCAGTACGTCTGCTCCGACGTGTCATCCGCTGCCCTAAAATTTGCCAAGACATTCACCAGCTTGCGGTGCGCATCCCACAATCAATACGCATTGAGTGGGTCCCACGGGATCTGCTGCCTTCCCAAAGTCAAGCTGATTTTGCAACCCGCCTCGTGAACCAAGACGCATCAATCCCACGGCTTCTCGAAGTCGACGACGCTACCCTCCTTTTGTCAAGAAAGGAGCACCTCCGGCGCCGCACACGTGCACTTATCCCCCCGTGTGCGATATCCCTTCCCCGCGGTCTCACCCGTGCAGAGGAGGTTGCGCTTAGGAGGATCCGGGTCGGTGTTGCCCTTACACCAGCTATAACTAGGACGTGGTCATACTTCCAACACTTATATCCTCGCCCAGGATGCCCGATCTGTAACAACGAAGATGTCGAGGCCGACATCCACCATTTGCTGTGGGACTGCCCAGCACTCAAGCCAACACGAATCCGGCACCTAAGCATAGCTGGCCTTTCAGCAACCAATCCTGCCTCATACGTCACTTGGACGCAGGGACCTCATCATCGCTCACTTCTGGACTTCATAAAATCAGCCAACCTTTTTCCATTCATTTAATCATTTATTCATCCTTCATCTCATAACCTACTAATGCCCTTAGGCAATAAATATCGACTAAAAAAAAATGAGCACCCCTTGCATTTCGTTGTTGACCATTCTCATTCGGGCGTAGAAGACTTCTCATGGTATGACATCGTCTCTACGTCGAACTCCGGGACACACCGCCATGACAACGTTAGAACGAACCTTCTCTTCTAGCAACACGCTGTAATCGTTAGCCTCTACCAACTACCGAGTTATCTGTCTTCTACTTTATCGTCTTCATCGTCTTCTTTTCCTTCTTCTTTTGCTTATTCACTTTCTTGTTCGAACGGACAGGCACGGACAGACACGGCGAAATAGCGAGACGGTGGCCAATGCAGTTCTCGATACAAAAATAAAAAATCCATAAATCAAGTATAATAATAGTAGAGATTACTTATTGCTGTCATATTTGTTGCCGAGAAAACTGCTGTTCTGCTGATTCAACACGACAGCAACCAGCGTCAGAAATATCTCTGTCAGTGGAGTAAAAAGAAAGGAGTGCTGCGCATAGCACTCTCCTCGGCAATTGCGCATTCTACTTCGAGTGAACCAATGGCAAAAACTGAAATACGAAAAGAGGTGAAGAGAAGCAGAATGGCGGTCAGACTGCGTGGGAGAAAAACGAGCACAGCAACGCTCTGATCCACTAGGGAAGAAAAGGGAGACGCCAATCACGCCATTCGGTTGATCTTCGCTCCTCGCATGTGGAAGATGAGCACCGCTGCTGCGTGCAACACCGTGCAATATCCGTTATTGGCACTTGCGATTCATCAGCGCTATCTTTGCCTATGAGATGCCGGCTATATTATACACTACATGTCGACTCCGCCCCACTCGCGACTAGGACATGCAGCTTGCAGGGTTGAGTTCGACATCTCCATAAACTCTCCTGCAGACAAGTAGCGTGGTAGAGTGCAGTTGCCTCTGATCAGAGGAGTGCATTTATTTGGCAAATCACATCTATGTCGCACGCGCTTAAGGGGGTGGTCTAACGATTGAGAAAAAATGTGCCGGCATGCTTTGATCTGATGTGGGGGCGGGACCAGTGCCACCGAGAGCTTGATCGCCGGGAATGTATTTCACGCAAATGCGCTTACGAGATTGCGTCCGACCCGCTGTGACGTGTTTGGTGGGGAGAAAGGAGGACTCCATATATATGCTTTCTTCGGACGTGTTTGGTGGGACGTGACATCTAGGCCGCCACAGGCGTATATTTCGTCGTGGAGAAGCACTTGTCCTGTCGTTTCTATTCCCAGTTGTCTCTAAATCATGCACTTCCTTACACCTTGAAATGGATTACAGACGTCTAAGAGGGAATTACGTGGATGACACGTGGAAACATGCCCCAATGCCGATTTTAGCTGAGGTTTATATGCTCGAATCCGTGCATATTTATGGTGCAACCAAGCCGTATACGATTTCAGTTGCCGCAGGGAATGGTGTACGATATTAAACCACATATACAGGATACAGGTGAACTAGCAACTTTTTCTAAATGCAATTAATTGAAATATTGTCTTTCTTCTCGATAAAGAATGCACGTCAAGACTCTCCGGAGAGGTTTTGAAGCATATTATAAGTCACAAACTCTTAATGTAAATAAAATCACTGAAAGCTAACTTTTTAATGTCCTCTACTTTATCAACATTAGTTTGACAAAATAATGACTTCTTCGCTTTAATCAAGCTCTAGCTTTTTTTTTTTTTTTTCATTTGACAGCCTTCTTTCTAAACTCATATGCTGCAGAAATGTTCGCATGAAGTGAAGACCTGACCGAAAAATATCGGTCACCACTGTGAATCGAACCACTATCCCTCCGATTTCCAGCCACTAGGCCAAGCCGAGATTCTCGTTTCTTTATTACTTGGAAATCTACCCTTTCAGCTAGGCTTCCAGCTCGACTTTATAAGATGCATCCCTAAATCCCTCGTACACAGCCCCGCCAGCATCCAGCTCTCGCATACCCCACACACCATAATTACGGGAAACATTACATGCATCGAGTAAAAACAGCCAGTCAGGAGGTCGACCCTGCGCATACAACCCCCAACCACAGCACACTGTTCTCTGAACAGAGACTTCGATGAACTGGCTTTGAGCGTGGCAATCTGTCATGAGGCTCTTTCATATGTTAAATAGTCCCAAGAGAGTAAAAACATCACATGCAACTTAGAATCTTCCACGTGTGAGCAAAACCGTTACAGTATAGGGCGTATTATGAATGCACGTTTTAAAAGTCTATTGGAGAATGTACTAGAAAACAAAGCATCGTGACAACACACAAAGCAATGATCTAGAATTTTTGGCTGCTGACACAGGTGACAGTCCACTGACTATAGCACAAAAGTCCCTTTCGCAGAAAGCCATGTTTTGACAGGTGAGTTGGACGAGTGAATATTAAGAAAGAAAACCTCTTCGGCCGACTGATACCTGATTTAGTACACTCTTGCCTTGAAAGGAAAGGTAAGGCTGACAATGCATCGGTACAGGAAACAACATCTCTATTAAAACTCCAGTCATCTGTCTTCTGGGTGGACTGTATACGTATTCCAAGGAAAATCGCACAGTGAGGAAATGGAATTTTTCGTCAACTTCCTCAAGAAACCCTACAAAGGACCCTAACTCCTATTTATAGTGAGTGCAAAGAGAATAGGCAAACGGGGGCCTAATCCCCTGGTAAGAACAGTTAGCAAGCAGCAATGGATGGCTTCCTGTTTTAAAACACCTCTCCGCCGTCAGACACAACCGACGACGATAGCTTCCTCGAAGCAGTCAGTACGTCCGACCTGGTTTCCACACAGCGTACCGATGCCGAGCTGCGACTGATCATCGACCATCTCGAAGGTGGGCGCCCTACAATGCCCCGGTACCTTGCTCGGGGGCTGTCATCGTTCTGCTTCCACAACGGGGTGCTTTATAAGAAGACTTCTACATCAAGTGCAAAAACTTACTTGCTAGTCATACCGGCTGATCTAAAGCACGAAATCCTCCTGGCCTGCCACATCGAACCACCTTTCGGTCACCTTGGCTTTAAACGCACTCTAAACTGAGTCCGGCAGAACTATTTCTGGACACATCTTACTCCAAGCGTTAAACGTTACGTCCAGACTTGTCGACAATGCCAGCGACGAAAAAAAAAAAACGCACTCAAGCCATCCGGCATGTTGCAATCTATCGAACCACCCATTACACCATTCTAGGAAGTGGGCATGGACCTTTTAGGCCCATTTCCTTTATCCTCGAACAGACACAAATGGATCGTCCGCCACAGACTACTTGACACGCTACGCTGAAACCAGAGCCCTTGCCCGAGGTACTGCCGGGGAAGTTGCTCACTTTATCATCGACATTGGGTTTAGACACGGTGCACCGTCGACCCTTATTACTGACCGAGGCAAAGCGTTTACAGCTCGGCTACTGCGGGACACCTTAACTCTCAGCCATACCGAGCATCGCACGACCACAGCCTATCGTCCACAAACAAACGGCCTAACGGAACGACTCAACAAAACGTTGGCAACCATGATTTTAATGTACGTCGATGTTGAACATAAAATGTGGAACGAGATCCTGCAGTATGTCACCTTCGCCTACAATACGGCGCTGCAGGAAACCACACAGTTTACTCCGTTCCGTCTCGTCTATGGCAGGGAGGCCCGCACGATGTTGGACGCGATGCTACCGTGCGGGGATGAAGCGGTCGAATCCGATGCCGCCCATTTCGCGGAACTGGCCGAGCAAGGCCCCCAGCTGGCCCGCTTGCACATCAAGGAGCAGCATGCCACCGATGCTCGACATTATAACCTTCGGCACAGGGAAATCTACTACGAACCAGGGGACCAAGTGTGAAAAACTGCTACCTGGTATCTCTGACCCTATAAAGTCCTGTGCCGCTTAAACAGCTTTAACTACGAAGTTGTTCCAGATGGAAGTGTGACCGTCAGTGTTCAGCGTCAGCGGCGTGAAATTGTGCACGTGGAGCGCCTAAAGCCGTACTTTTCACATGACTTAGCGCTGTGTCAACGTCGCGTTTCGTAACCTTGACGCTTCCTGCAAGAGAGACCTTCCCTTATTGTACAGTTCACTTCACCCCTATTTTTTTCTCCTCTCACCTTGAAATCGGAACGATGTTTCCCTTTCGAAGGGGGGGGGGGGGGGGGGATAATGCCACGTGCCTAGCGCCGCGCGGCTGCCGTGCTTGGTGCCGACGACGACGAAGCGGTTGTTGGCTCGAGAGGCGCGCTGGGGCTCGACGCTGTTGTCGGAGCTAGAAGCCGACCTTATTCTCGGGTCCTCGTCTACGTGTACATTCACGGCTCCCTGTGGCTTGAGGCGTGACAATATTTTGAAGTCAAGGATAAATAATTTCCTGTGTATGTGGCCTACCTAGCACTTTACAACGGAGATCAAACGTCAGCCTTAAGATTATTGCAGCATTAACTTAGCTTTAGCAGCAATAGGGACTGTTGAGCGGATAAATTAAGCGCAGAAAATCCGCAAATTCAAGAAAAAAAAAAAGGCGCAATGTTCCTGGGGTCAAGCCAACTTTTTTTATTTTTTACCTCTAGTCTGCCGTTTATACAAGGTTTCTCTTTGAGGGTATATGTAACCGTAAGAAAACCAGCTATCTTTATCCTGTGGAAGATACGGGGAGAATAAAAAGAAGCAGAAAGGTATCTTGTGAAAAGTGAGAGAGCTGCAGCTTTCCTTGTAACGAGAGATGAGCGTGTAAGTGAAAAAAATTAGAGAGAGAAATCGCGCGCGAATAGGATGTTCTTCAAAAAGAACCAAATGTGCTGCTACGATCGTCTCTTCTATTAAGAAAAGCAGGCATAGAAAAGCGATACGAGATGGCGTTAGCGAATCAGGCTGGAGAGAAGAGTGGTCACGAGGGATCTAGGAGCGAAGCAGTGCAGAATACCGACCTCGCTACACGCGTACAAACACTGCTTCTAAGGGTTCTGCTGTTTTATCGCGCCCAGGCGAAGGCCAGTGGACTCTAGGCTCAACGAGCTTGCGAGTCTGGAGCCCTAGCCCCGAACCAGGCTATAAAACAGCTCGGCGTCACGCGAGGCGCATTGAAATGGGAAATGGAAAGCAATCATGGTAACACTAATGGCGCTCTGGAAATACGATCTTATGCCAGAGAAGGAAGTTGGTCGAGTGGGCACGGAAAGAGAGGATTGAGTCTAAAGCCTCCCAGCGGCACCTCCCTGGCCAAGCGCTTAATCGTAGTTCCAGAGACACTGCTTCTCCATTTCGTGCTTGAAAAAAAAAACTTGCAGGAAGATGTGGTTATTTTTTTTTTTTTTTTCAGTGTTGATTTTATTTCGAACAACCAGGGGTGGCCACTCCAGGGAAGTGGGGAAGCGCCTCCATAAAGCCGTAAGTCCTCATTAAATAAGGGAACAGCAAGGGGTACGCGGTCTGTACGTGGAGTACGTGTTCCTCGAGGGATTCGAAACCCCTCGAGCTATAATCACGCTTTACGAAAGGAACTGCTGCGGCCTCTTCCCCTCGACTCACACTGTGTGGAAGAAACCTCCTACTGAGAAGCCTCTTCTTATTTTCTTTTTCTTTTTGTGAATTGAGAGCCTGAGAGAGACTCTCTACTGTTGTCTTGTTTCGGGGGGCTTTTGAATGGTCATATTTTGATTTGTAATAAACTTTTTTTTGCTTGAATGCCAAACCATTGGCGTAGTTTCCACGCTGGAAAGATTACGCACACGGCGATGATATGTGCGTGTGGTTAGGTAATACGGAGTAGAAGTTTAAGCTTTAGGAAAGCGTTAACGTTGGCCTATACGTCATGTGACACTGGTAAAGTTCATGGAGGTATTGCAGGTTGTGTAGTAATGATGGCAGAAGTAAGAACTACTGCCGTTCATTGAACAAGCTACGGAAATGTGCTGACGAGTATCGGCTCCTTTCTGAAAATTAAAAAAAAAAAGAACGAAGCACTAAATTCTCATTTCTTCCAATCAAATCCTCAGATCGTTTGGGCGTTTTGAAATGACTGCATGTATTAGGTACCGACGCGGCTGCTATTAACGAGGTCGCAGTCTAAGCGGAACTGCCAGCGAATCGCCACGCTCCAGTCTGGCTCTTAGGTGATGTTAGCAGAGTGACGAACAATATACGTCACACAGGCTGGCCAGCGCTTTGTTACAGCGTGAGGCCACTTTTAGGATGACCTCCGTGATCTATATAACGCACGCTACAATTTTTAAATCAAATTTTCTAGGCAATACTACTTAGAGGACGAGGTCTAATTCTGCAAACACAACACATCCCGTAAGAATTGAAAATAAAGAGGTAATAATGTGTCTAATTACTTAAATGGCGAACCAACTAAAGCAGTAAACCTCATGCGCGTGTTTTCCGCAGGGCCAATTATCTTGACATGTATCTACATTGCAAGATGTGCTTGAGACCTATAAACAACGAAAAGGATTTCGCTGTAGCCTATCTCATAGTAAAATTAAAGCTTTACAAGATTTATCTAGGCGCAGTGATATAATCATTGAAAATGCTAATAAAGGCGGATCTATCGTTATTATGATTCGGAGTGACTATGTGGCAAAACCGAGAGACAAATGTCGGCAAAAAAAAAAAAAAACATTTTACAAATTAGGAAAAATATTAGTAAAAAAATTGTAAAAAAATTAGAAAAAGCTGCACGTTCTCACGTGTATCATCACACACACACACACAAACACACACACACACACACACACACACACACACACACACACACACACACACACACACACACACACACACACGCACGCACGCACGCACGCACGCGCGCGCGCACACACACACACACACACACACGCACGCACGCACGCACGCACACACACACACACACACACACACACACACACACACACACACACACACACACACACACACACACACACACATATATATATATATATATATTGGTTTAGTTTGTGCGACTTAACCTCCCAACATGTCTCGCTCCAGTGTCTTGTATCGTTTTCTACGTCTGTGTTTCAAAAGCGCAAATATATATATTGGTTTAGTTTGTGCGACTTAACCTCCCAACATGTCTCGCTCCAGTGTCTTGTATCGTTTTCTACGTCTGTGTTTCAAAAGCGCAACAATTTTTGAACTTGTCAGCCGCGAACTAGCCCAAATAGAAGCCCTTTTAATGTCCCATAGGGACTCAGGCTATGAGAGGTTCCGTAAAGGAGGGCTCCGGAAATTCGACCACCTGGTGTTCTTTAACGTACTCTGACATCGCGCAGGCCACGGGCGCCTTTTTCTTCGCCTTTGAAAAGTAACCGCCAAAGCCGGGATTCGGCACTGAATCCTTGGGCACACTAGTTGAGCGCCCTAACCAGCGCACCATCACTGCGAATGAATACGAATGAACCGCCGCGGTACTGCGAGGTTTTGTATGTTTTCTATGGTTATTAAACCACTGGTAAAATGTTGTTTTGGCGTACAAGGATCAAGCAGGTATCTACAAAATATTTTGAGTCGTTGTTTTCTACCAAGTGAGAGCGGAGCAGCGCACCTCTGGCGTTCTATCCTGCATCCGCAGCCTGCTTTGTCTCGCGCTCGATCAGGGCAGGCTGGAGTTTGTCGTCGTCTTCAGCGTGACCACCGCGTCAAGTAGAGGCGCGCTACACTGATCATCGATTACTAGAATTAAATCTTGATGCTTAGAGCCAACCTTAAAGAAGACAAAAGCACAGCGGTTCTGCCTTCACACCAGCCAAACCAAGCTCACACTGCGGAAACGAGCACTTGAAGAACTTGTGGAGCCGAATGACGGATCGAGTGAAAAGGAAAACAGCAAGTGACCATTCACGCATACCTTGTGCTCGCCGGGAACTCGAATTCCACTGCAGCACAAGGGAGCAGAATAGTTTGCCACACGCAACGTCTCGACGCCGTACACATGGTAATCCGCAACTATGTCCCCCTCTCAGGAGCATGCGCATTGCTTAGCAAGGGTTTCTCTTTCCTCTCCGTCGCCGCGATTTTCTCAGTACTGCAACCATATCGTAATCCAGTCATGAATCGCTTCTCGAAAGTCGTATTT
This sequence comes from Amblyomma maculatum, assembly GCF_055883805.1. Lineage (NCBI taxonomy): Eukaryota > Metazoa > Arthropoda > Arachnida > Ixodida > Ixodidae > Amblyomma > Amblyomma maculatum. Next base: position 47,599,857 of record NC_139353.1, on the reverse strand, counting down.
GTTTGGAATGTCCGTGACACTAATGTTTTGTCAAGCTCCCACCAACGTAATGATGACTTTGGCGTGTCTATATTGAATAAATCTTACATGCTGACGATGCATTCACACAAAAAAAGATGAAGATTTTACCGACGAGCCGACCATCTCAGTGCTGACAGTATTAGAGTTCCTCCGGGACCTCAGTTTTGCAAAATGCCCCCCCCCCCCCCCTTCCCCTCCGTGTTAAGTATATCCACTATCTAGGCAGCCTGCACAGAGATTAGAACTAAGGGTGCCGTGAACCAGTCAAAGTTAACAGATATGCATTTTTTTTCCTGCGAAAAAATCAACACTGTACGCTGTTGTCCTGTCATGAAAGCTCCGAAGCTCATTTTTGTCCCTATCCCTGTTACAAGAATTACTTCCTATAACACGCTCCAATATTGTCATAAATGGGTTTGAGTGTATGTGGAAAACAATATACTATAAATTCTTGGACCCGTACTAATCTTCTCGCTTAGTTCATGTTTTTGACTCTTGGACTAACCCCCTTATACGCAGCAATGCCCAGCCATCTTCACTCGACGAGAGAACAGAAATGTCAGCAGATCGTTTCACTGTCTTGCTGCACGAAGTACTTCGCTCAAAACACCAAACAAAAAGCGTTCTTAAAAGCAGAGTACACATATTCGTCGACAGGAAAGTCAGCACTGTTGCTGAGATGCAGTTGACGACGGAGCAAAGGCCGCAAATAAGGTGTAGGTCTGTTTTCGTATCCGATCATTTGTACTTCCTTCTTAAGGAGCTGAAGTACCCTTCACACCAAATCGCCAAATATGTAAGTTTCTTGTAGTCTTACAGAGATCGGTGGCTTATTCGCGTAGAACGTGTACCACGAGCGGAATTTCTCTTTTATTGATCATCCTACATCGTACAAGAAGCAGTGGTCTCCAAATTCGCCTCAAGCTCCTGGATACACTCTTTTATAATACGTGAAAGAGAGAGTTGCTTGGAAGCCCATTATGTCTCAGGAAGCAAAACAACTCTAAAGCGCAGGATACATCGTAAGCGGCTTCAACCTCCCTATCATTTTTCGCCCTTAAGTTGTCCAAACTCCACTGACGCTATATGTATGTACAGCTAGACTAGACAAACGGATGCAGGGGCCTAAACCTAAGCGAAATCTTTCAGCTACCAGTAAGCTGCTAGAAAAGTTGTGAAATGCACTGCATTTATGCAATGGGTCCCATGTGGGTGCGGGGAAAATGCGAGAGAATACTCGTTGCCCCTCCTCCCCCTTCCCCTTCTCCCCCTTCCCAAAAAGAACAAAAACTCCACCTTCACAAGTATGTTGTATACTGCCTGCCTCTGAGCACTTTCCTTAAAAGCCTCCCCGGCTGCATTCCTAGTTCCCGTCTGCCTACTTCCTCAGCAGGAGAAGATGTGTCCAGAGGCTACTTGGCCGACTGGATGGAAAGTCAATAAACTGTATGTAGTAAACGGGTGCTTTCTTGCAAGCCTGCTGCAGAAGAACGGCATGCTCTTCTCCCGTACATAAGGTAACGGGTGAACTATCAGAAGCGTAGAGGATTCGGCTCCGTCGTTACATACTCCATTTCACAGCGGTTCGCGGTGGAATAAAGTTTGCTCAATTTGTAATTCAAGATGAGCCCAACCAGGAGCAAGGCCTTCTCGAAGAGTCGTTGGGGGCGCTTTTAAAGACAACAGCAGTGCTTCGGTCGGCGCTGCTGTTGGCCTTATCGCGTCTGTACAGACATGACCGAAGCTTCGTGCTTTTATATATGAGGGGACTCTAAAACGAGGAACGATCGGCGGCAGAATTTATATGGCCATCATGTCTTACAGAATTTTGGAGGCTCTAAGCCGACACTGAACTCTCTTGAACAAAGCGGAAGAGTGAATCGTACATCAGGTCTGACCATACGTTTAACAACGGAGTTGTTTAATGCAAATAGGATTTCACCATTGAAGTAGGAGTAGAACAAAGATCTTCGAGGTCATTTCCGGTGCCATTTTAGAAGTCAGCGTGGACGGAGAAATAAGTAAGGTAGACAATTGTGATCAAAATGCGGAAAGCAGCACAATATTTATCAAGCATAAATATGCGCAGAGCTCAGTTTAAAGACGCCTTCAAGCCGCATAGCATTTTTTAATGGTGGACATTAGGAACCATAACTTTAAGCTAAGGCGTTAGTTTTGTATTACTGACATCAGCAGTTAGGCTAGGTTCAGACGCATCCCGGTCATGATCAGTGAATTCGAACAATGCATTATTCTTTGTGCAGATCCTTAGAAAGACTTCATAGATGAGCCTTTAGACAAAATTAGTTGTTAAACAGCACATAATTGCAAAAACAAGGCTTTTCATAAGGTCCTAACTGACGGTGCAAACACATTAATATTTTTTTGTTTGCCCTTACACCTTCAGTGAAGTCATTTAAGCACATTTAGACGCACACAAATGGTGTTGTTAACCAGGTTTTCCAATGTTCAGGGGACTACCCCAAGCATCAGTACATTTCTTATAAGAAAGTTATTACAAATTCGTATCCACTCAAGTTCCGTCACCGGCCTGCAAAGAATGGGAGGTATTGCATTTGATATGGGGAATTTTCACGGGACGTACTTTTTTCCAGCAGGAGCAATGGTTATTAGAGCACAATAGCTGTGCAGTGGTTCTCGGAAACACACAACGAAGGGGTACCAATTTTGACTATTTTCTTCCGCAAACGATGGCGTATGCAGACAAGGCGTCAATCATACATTTTAAAGAGAGCAGAGGACGACCCAGAAAAGACGTGAAACGCTAGCTCACAAGAAAACAAACTGTGCAAAAGAATACTTTCCCACAATGTAATCTTTATTTCGAACTTTTCGAATGAACAGATGTTTGAAAACCGACCTCTTAAAATATGTATCAGGCTCCAAACACTAAGCAGTAAACGACACTGATCAGTGCGGAAAGAGGCACCGAGGAAGCAAAATTAAATGCCAAGTGTACTCTCATAAGGACTGTGGGATATGCAACTAGATAGCCAGATAGCAGATAGAGATATTGTTTTCCCGCTTTCCTTTACTTCGTAAATATTGCAATCTGTGTGACTGTACACGGCAGTTTTAACACTGTCGCCATGTTAAAGTATTTCCTGTGTAGTTTTCTTCAAATTCTAAATTTATATTATGTGGGATAATTATTCAGTATTCTTGCTCTCATGAGGTGGCTCAGTCACTAGGGTGCTCGATTGCTGATCTCAGGTTCTGACGTTCAATCCGGTCCTCGGCGGTCGCTTTTCGGTAGACGCGAAGTGCGAGGCGCCTTTGTACTTTGGGATGTCAGTTCACATATAAAACGCAATGGGTAGAACTTTCCGGAGCCGTTTTCTACGGTCTTCCTCGTAGCCTGGGTCTCTTAGCATTGTTCAACTCACTGAACTAAGCTAAACTATTCTGCGTTGTTCGAAACGACATTTTGCTGTGGAAAATCATTCGTGCCGTGCATTTTTTTTTTTTACCTTCTCGTGAATGCGCTTTCTTTGCAGTGATTCCCCTGAACTCAATGATTCCACCTGAACACATTAAGTTTTAGAACGTGTGACAGCAGATAGCAAAATTCTCTGCCACGTGACAGATGCACCGTTGGGATATGCGCGAGAATCATTTTCTCGCAATCTGCCTTCAGTAACGTTCTCACGTCGGATGGCTTTAGTATAGTATATTTTCTCTTGCGCCAGCCTTTATTATCGCCAGCATAAGTCACTGTTCCAAATGAGAAAAACTTTTGCCCAATAACTTTTGGTGCACCATTTCGCTTCGGCAGTCTATGCGACTCACTTTTGTTTTCCTGTAGACCGTGTCTGCCATTTCTTCCTAATCTACAAATGTTTAACGAGCAACAGTCATTGCATTGACACCTAAGGTGTACCGGGCAGCATCGTTCAGGCTGCTCTTCACCGAAAGTGCACCAAAGAACCACTACGCGGCGAGGCTACTTTCAGTGGTCTTACCGGACACTAGCCCTATCGGGGCAGGATAATACGAACTCCGCTTCGCATTTTGTTGCAACGCGTTACTCATAAGAGACAGGAAAGTTTCTGCCGTTGATGGCGTTAGGAGGGTGGTAACAGATTCGCCATGCGGTTGGTTAATTTTGTCGATTGTCTCTTCCGGGGCAACGCATGTCCACAGTTTGGCACCTTGTCTACCTCGTTTGGTGCACGGAAATGCTTTGAAACACCACTGCGGCTTGCGAACGTTCCTGAAGAAGGCTTTGGCTACTAGTTGACTCGTTTTGTATTATCCCGCTGCACCATAAGTCTATCTGGATCGACCATCTCATCATCAGCGATAATTGGCACGAGTTGCATACGGGCTTCATAATCTTTTAGTAGGCGTTGGAACAAATTCATGATGCGACTGTTCAATTCCGTCCATTTCTTCGTCCAGGTCAGTCATGATACATGTCACTGTCTCTATGCGAGGAAATCGATAAATGACTACCTTTCGCTGTTCCCTATCTTTGAATACTGTTCTCTTCGCTAAGTGATTGCGCTGCTCTTTGTAAAGGGCTGCTTCTGCTGTGTGGAGATTTAGAATAAAAGCTGGCACCCACCACATTCTCTTTAAGATACCGAAGCTGATGAATGATGATATGCAGCTGAAGCAGCTAAGCGATGTTTTTTATTTGCTGCAAACTATAAACACTCGTACCGCAAAAGCAGAGAGAGACCAGGTCGATTTAATCAGTACAGTAAATGAAATCAAGAAACGCCAGAAGCGATTGAAACCCAATTAACAGATATCGATAGAAAGCTGACTTTGGTAGAAGACAAAGCTTTCGGAAATGACTAGCTTCAGCAGGTGCTAATCCTGTGAAAACTGTAAACTGCTGAGTAGGCAGGCGGAGTTCGAAGATAGGTAGCGTCGGGGTAATCCTTCGTTCTATGGTCGGCGAGACGCCAATTCTGACTATAGGGCTGAGTCTGAAGAAAAACTTGTTGACGTTTTCTCAACCGCATTGAAATTGCCAACATCAGAGCTGCCGATTGACGGTGCGCATAGACTTGATGGTTTAAAAAAAAGAAAGTGCCGACCAATCATGCAAAGTTCGGGTATTTAAAAATAAGGCACGCAATGTGTTTTCCAATTCTAAGCTGAAACTTCATCAAGTTAGTGTTAGTGAGGATTCTTCTCTTTTAAAGCGTCAAGCGAGACGAAATCTTCTTTAATTTGGAATCGTTGAATAGTCAAAATTCTAACTGTGCTGCAACTAACTGTACATGAACCGGAAATGCTATTATTACGATCATTCTAAATACAGCATTAACGAAATTCATGCTACTACGTACCTGTCCTTTGAGCCTACTACTGAATAACGATATAGAGAGGGACGGTAGGCCCAATGCTCATTGCCACTTTTAAACACTATAATTAGGATCTTTATTCCCAAACGCGATGAGCTTTGCGCGACTACTAATGCTTGTGGGGATAACATTGTTGACATTATCGAAGCGTAGCTTTCTGCAAATGTTGAAATAATATGAAATGTACTAATGCTTGTGATAATAACATTATTTGCATTACCGAAGCGTTTCTCTGTGCAAATGTGAAATTTACTAATGCTTGGGATGATAACATTCATGCGAAAATTTTCGCTGTAACAAGGGTTTGTTAACTTATCGGTGTGACAGAGGTGAAAAACCTGGAGGTGGAGTTTTTGTAGCTGTGGCGACATACCTTCTTCATACCCTGTTCCTGTTGTTACTAAATTTAAACTTCGTTGATTTTAACTGCACATGCGTGTTCAAGATCTATCTTGAGCTTCCGTTATCGTTCTCTCTCGTACACTGCCACTTTTGTTCAAGAACACCATAATGCCGCGCGCGATTACCGTTCATTTTCCTAATTTCCCGATTATGTTTATAGATGACTTTCATATTCCCAGTATTTCATGTTCCAATGTGCGTTCTTATGGCCAACTTTTTTCTGCTGAGTGTGACGTTTTTTTTTGTGTGTGTGTGTTAGTGTGTAAAGTTTATATTTCTGAAACTCCTTGCTCAGCCTGCCCGTACAACTTCTACATCCAACTTGTTAGGCCTTATCTTGTTTTCCATATCTTGTCTTCCAGGCTTGTATGACCACTGTATGCTTCGCACCTTTCTGAGTGGCACGACACGATTCAACCTCAAATTCAAAAGGTCACAATTTTAAGGCATTAGTTAGCAACTAGCTACTGTTATCGATGAATGCCTACCTTCATTTCATGACAGCTCAGTTTAGACAGACTTTCAATCTTTACAGCGTACATTGGCTTCCCTGGCAGCTTTGTAGGTACCTATAAGGAAACAATAAGTGACATACGTCCTGATTCAACTATTCACTAAAGAGAGTGTCTAAAAATAAGGAACGTCTGCTTCGCTACGCCAAAATGTCTAATTTAGCGCACCGGCGGGATGCTTACGGAACCGTTGCTTCCGAGCATAAAATGGCACTGAACCTCACTAACAATTCAATGTTTGTTCAAAGTCTTCATTGACGCTAATACATAATTACAAACAATTTCGGATCATTGTTAAAAAATTTATCTCTTTGCAAAAAAATCTAAAAACAATAAGATGGCCAAATAACTCCTAGTTAAATGTATGCTGTTCTTGATACCATACGTGTTTGCGGCGGTTTTTTATTAACAATTTACATATCTCATATCCTGATTATGCACCCTGCAATTTCGTGACTTCTGCGTTATAAAACATTGTTCGTGATTAATTGGAATATGCAGCCTTTCTCTGAGACCCTGGTCTTGAATCATTGTCATCGGAACTAGCAGATTACAAAACCGAGCCATCGCATTTTATAATTTCAAATTGTCATCGCAACTCTAGTGTTACAGTAATGAAGTCCACCTTATCTTTGCCACTTCTTTTCCATTGCTGAAATATGTTTCTCGCTTCGCACCTATGCCTGTGTCATAGGATGTACCATAACAATGCAATCATTAAGAGCCGGCTACTAACTACCCTACTTATATATCAGGCCACGCATCGGTCATCCCCACAATGTAGGAGTTCCTTCATGTCACATGAAACATTATTCTTATTCAATTATCTCCAGTACTTCTGACCACTGGAACCACTTTTTAAGGCATGTATACGCCATTACCGACCATAACACTTTAAATGCTGCCTTAAGTAATCGATTTCTGAATATCTGTTTACTGTTAGCATGTGCTTGCACTGTTTGTAGTTTCGCAACAAAATTTTCTTTTCTTTGCCGCCTCAAACCTAAATTTTTTTGTCCTGCTGTGCTCTGTCAAGCTATAAATATCCTCCCTGTCTCTTTTGTGATACCTTGGATCCCTTAGGATATTTAAATATATAAATATATAAGTATACTTCCGGTTATTCTTAGAATATATTAAGTGCCACCAAACTTTTCTATGCAGTCCGCGAGAGGAAGTACACCGCTGAAGCGCGAAGTGCTTTACATTGGTTAGTGGGCCTACGAGTTTTACTCCCAACCCTTAAGTGGCGAATAAAGATGTTTCTCTCTTTCCCTCTCTCTCGCTCTCTCTTTTTAATTACATTGGCTAAAATTTGTGCGCTTACCTAACGAACGTGAGAAATCCCCCCCCCCCCCTCTCCCTGCTTCTCTACAGGCTTGTCAGGGATAATCTTGCTTGTGCCCCGACATCAACAGGGCCAATAAAAGAATTAGTTTAAGGAAGCATGGCAGCAGGAATTAATGAAAAATATCAAAGAATACTTGACGCTTCTATGCAGAGCAAACAGAAATTAACACGCAAGGTAAATAACAGGTACGGTTGGCGCAGTAGCAATGCTTATAATGTCGTACGCTCTCTAGGGCCTATACAAATGCCGTGTAGAAGCTGGGTAGACAATAAGAAATCGATGACTCAGCAATAAATACGAACCTCAAAAGGCATGAAGAAACCTCGAGAGACATCGAGGCATGGACGATGCGGGACGTAGCCTCGGGTAAGTAGTAAATGACGCTGGTCAGATTTCACTGCTGAAAAAGGCGTCTCTCATAGCACGAGTCGCTTTGGGACTTTAAACCCCAAAACCAAACCAAATCATCACTGCCTAAAAAATAATCCGGTTATACATTTGTTTCCCCGCCGGGGTGGCGCAGTGGTTACGGCACTCGACTACTGTTCCCAAGCGCAAATTTACGGAGTCCTCCACTACGGCGTCTCGTGTCTCATAGCCTGAGTCGCTTTGGGACGTTAAACCCCACAAACCAAACCAAACCTTTTGATGTTGGGAAAGGTTGAGGGTCACCGGAGTAGGGGTAGGCAGCGAGCGCGATGGTTAGATGGCATCCCCGAGGCGCTGCAGATGAAGTTATGTGATGTTAGGAAGATAGTGAGAGACCGGAAAGCGTGGCGTGACATGGTCCATAGGGTCACGAAGAGTCGGACACGACTGAACGACTGAACTGAACTGACCTTTAACAAAAGCTGAAAGAAAATTATTTCGAGCAGTTGCAAGCAGAGCACTTCGCTTCTGCGTGAGTTCGAGATACTACCTGCTAATGTTTACGCTGCAACAAATATCGCTGAAAAATTACTTCTTTATGCACGCTTATTGCTTGTTTCTGCCAACACGCTGTCTTGCTTTTTTTGTGTGTGTGTGCACTGTGGACAAGCACGTGATTATTTGGCCGCTAGCCGCGTCCTTATATTTTTCGAAGGACAGTGACCACCCGCAGTGACACTTGAAACTTTAGGGGCAATTTCCGGTTTGTGCTAATAAAAGGCTTCAGTTACGTGTGAACAGAGTTCGGCCGATGAGGGCGAGAGTCGACGATAGTCGAGAGTCAGCAGCAAGTTCAGCAAGCAGTTCAGCAGCAAGAGAACTCGACGATAGTCGAGTTCTCTTGCTGCTGTCACCGCAGCAAATAACCTTGACTCAAGAATAGATTGAGTTCATCACCCTCTGACCCGCACGCGAGCGTGCAGGTCGTTCCAGCCATAAGGCCAAATTTGCTGCTTACTAACGCTGAACGTGGAAATGATAAAGATTATTGAAAAAAAAACAATATTCCCATCAGAGAGGCACGTACATTATTAGACACATCAACCTTTTCCGAGAATGCAGAGAGCGAACGTATTTATTTTATATCTTGAGTTGAACTGGAAGACTGAGTAAGTTGCTGTCAGCTGCGCATTTATAATTTTGTGGTCTGCGTAGCAGCGGGGGCCTCTTGACAGCCTTTCAGTTCATTTGATTTGCCTCAGTCAACCCTTACTTCCAACGAATGGACATATAAAATAATAATAACTGGTTCACAGGAAGGGAAAGGCGCGGTATCTGTCACACTTTCTCTGTGGACACCTGACCCGCGCCGTAAGGGAAGGGAGGAAGGTGGGAGTGAAAGTGAAAAGAGAAAAAGAGGAGTCGTAGTGGAGGGCTTCGGAGTAATTCCGACCACCTGAGGACCTTTAATGTACGCTGACAACTTCCAAGTTTTCAGCAGTTCAATACGTGACAATTTGCAGTTTTCTTAGAAATAATTCGGCCTTGCATGCTCGTAACGAAACAGGATTCATAGCACGTTGCTGCGTGCTTAAAATGGCATAGAGATGCGTAGCGAGAAGAACTCGCATAAATAAATTAATACTGAATAAAGAACAGAGAACGCAATGCTGGAATAAATATTATTTCGTAGCGAGAGCTACATTGGCCACAGTCTCGCAATTTCGCAGTGCCTGTCCGAAGAATGAAGAAAGAACAAGATAAGAAGGAGAGGAAGACAGGTAACTCGGTAGTTGGTAGAGGAGAACAACAACTGGGAGTTGCTAGGACAGAAGGTATGTTCGAACGTTGTGACAGCGGTGTGCCCCGGAGTTCGACGTAGAGACGATGTCATACCACTGCAAGTCTTCTACACCAGAATGAGAATGGTCAACGATGAGAATCAAGGGGTGCTCATACGTGAAAGGATTTTCCTGTGGCATAGGTAAAGCTGAAACCATAGATTAAACTAATATGCGCAAAAGCCATGTCATTACTTTCTAGCCGAACCTAGGCGCAGCCATGCAGATTGTTCTCGCGTAACTCCAGGTTTAACCACAAGCTAAATCAGAGCAAATTTTTGGTCTGTACCATATATATAGCGCGGCTCGCGAAAAACATATTTGAGTTAATGTAATATAAGTGGATGTGTTTAGAGCGAAGGTTTTATTACGGCAGACACTGTTCGTATAGCCCGGGTACCGCCTAGTTCCGTCATCTTGGCCTTAATGATAGCCAAGGTCGGACGGTGGCTTAGCCCACCTAGCGACAAGTCTCGCTTAGTATGGTGTCCTAAGGTGTACCAGTGCATGACCACATGACTTACTGACCGCTGTGCCAATTACATATTCTAATTAATGTAGTTAATTAGTTATCTGCGATTATGAATTGAACTTTACAGTAGTCGTTCTATACCTTTTGATACCTTATGCCCAGTAAATTCGCACTTGGTGAATCTGGGAATTATTTACTGGTAATCATTTATTCGAAATCAAAAATTTAAATTTATGCCCCAACATCAAGTCATACATCGTTTGACACCTTATGTCGAGTAACTAATTATTCAGTTAACTAGGACTAAAAATTGAATTCGGTGCTGAAGCAACAAGTCATATATAGTTGTATAAAATATATCGAGTACGACTGCACATCACTAACTGTACGTCATGTTTATTTGCCGTTAATTAAATAACTGTGAATAAAAATTTTACGACGAAATTTAACGTCACGTTATATCTGTTGAAACGTTTCGTCGAGTAGAAAAAATATATATATCATGTTACAGGTATCGCCCGATCTTGTTTGTAACCAGGGTTAGACCGTTCTAGTATATTTTTCTGCCTTCTGAAGACGTCGAAATATAGAAAAAAGTTCGACCTCTTGAGAACTTCTAGGCAAGAGTCATTGAATTCATCGCGGTTGTTGTCTTCTTTCCTCTTTCACTGTATAATAATCTGCGCTGTTTTCCCACTTTCTGTATTTTGTTGCAAATAATCAATAATAAGCCCAGTATAATCCACGCTTGTCTGTTACATTTCTGAAAATGATTTCTTAGACGATGGAACGTAGTCGCAAGCCGACGACCGTCTCGGTCCTCACAAAAAACAAACGGAAGCTATAAGCCTACTCACACGAGCCATTGCTTGAGAAAATCAGTCTCGAGGTGGGTGCCACGTCGCCTGGTATGTATCATTATTTGCTGTCAAAAACACAATTGTAAATGCCCCTGTTGTAAGCGCAGATAATCGTAATTCGCTAGTACGGTAAATGCAGTGCTAGCATAAAGGGCAAGGAGGTTTTGAAAGTTCCCATGATGACACGTTAAAAGCAGCTGTACCCATGGCTGCAAATTTTCTGTAGGAGCTGAAGAACACTATCAGTTTATTTCATTCTCCTTCGGTAACTTTCCTTCCACTATACTACATACCGCAAATTTTGGCAGGAAAACGTCTTTCAGCTCTTTTTTTTTTATTGGTTGGTTGAAACAGGCACGTAAGACTGCTTTTGTATAATATTTTTTCTCCAAAGTGTATCTCAACTTTTCTCCTTGCGAAACTGGAACCGCCTCAAAAAAATTAATCTGCATTTACAGCTGTTAAAAGTATATACACTAAAAAATGCACCTTCACTACGATCAAGAGATAACGACACAATATATCTAGACATGGATACAAATTAGATCTACTGCTTAATCGATCCCTATGCTTATAGGTGAGCTATACTCTAGCTAACCTTGTATCTAAAAAGCAAGAGAATCGGTAACGGGCAGGGTCATTGGCCGCAAAATGATATAGCCCATCAAAGCGCACGCACATAAGCCTCGTGAGGGAGCCACCACATGACGATACTAGAACGTAAACCAACGCTGTCACGCACTAACATAACCACCCGGAAACAGATGCAGTCACGTTCGTATGCCCCATACTAAACGTGCCGAAACACAGACACCACAATAGAAAGTAAATGATCGCCATACCAGAAATCCGACGGCCGGATGTACAGACATCGCTAGCAGCCAATACGGCCCTTGGGTGTTTTCATGTGCTACTAACGGTGCCGCGTTTCGAGCGCTCTAGAAAACATTTCCGGGGGCCGTAAGGTGGGTCATTTCGAGGACAAGCATCCCCTTCCCCTCCGCGCCCTCTTTCCTGTAGCTACACTATCTTCTCTCGAACCTCCAAGGGCTGCCCGTTTTACTCATCTTCATACAATGGAGCCAAATTGCACTGTTGCAACGTAACGTACGAAGCTGTGATACAAAAGCGATGACTCATGGTGCGATTTGACATATAGAGGTTTATTTCAATAGTCAGCAGGGGCTTCCTAATTTGCTCAAACTTTTAGACAGGGGAGGGCAGGCGAATTGCTCAATATAGGACGAGTTTTTAAAATGTATGCAATGCAAGTTGACAGCTAAACTGAAAATACACTCACGCAAAGAAAGCACCCCCAACGAAAAGAGCGAACTGAGCCCAATGCTTCATTAGTAACATTTGTAGCGTAAATTGAATGTATATGAGAAGATTTCTAAGGTTGAACTAGCCAGCAGAGAAACGAATCAGCCTTGAACAAGGGGCACTTTGTAATGCATACGCCGGTAGTGTTGTGTAAATGCAAAGTAAGTGCAAATCATGGTTTGAGGGAAAGAAGACACGTGCAAAGCGTGGTAAGCACTAAACAAGTAGAAAGCAGATTGCAAACGTGTGCGTGCGAGTGCATGCAGAGTGAATATTCAGTAATTTTAACATGCACTGCATTGCGGTGAAAGGATTTATTTAGAAAAGAGAGAGAGAGAGAACTTTTAAATGGCCAGCGTTTATTTATTTATTCACACTGTTAACCCTTATTTAAGGTTATAACAGGGAAGGAATGAACAATACATGCAAAATCAATACCACATACTAAAATTTGAAATGACAGAATACAGTAACGAACATTTTGAGTTAGAATTATACAAACACAATCTCAAGAAGCTGTTATGCTGGAACAAATGGCATAGATAGCGAAAACGCTCATACAAAGTAATAGGACGTGACGCAAGGGGCACAACCTTAATTAAAGTATTGGTCGAGATGTTTCTGAAATGCTGCCTTACGGGCACTTTGTACAAACATGAGTAGGCAATTCATTCCAAAGCTCTATCGCGTCAGGAAAAAAAAGAAACGCAAAATACGTTAGTGCGAGCGAAGTACGGCCGTATGGTTGCATTATGATTCACCCTTGCGCTATGCTTAGCAGGGGGGTGAAAGAACACTTTTTTTATTTATCTTTAAACCTTCATGCAGCATTTGATGTAATACTTTCAGCCTTTGCTTTTTTGTTCGCATATCTATTGTCTCCAGGTTGCAGGACTGCAACATTTCGGTGACCGAATGGGTCCTCCTATATCTGCTACAGATAAAATGTGCCGCAAGTCATATTTTCTCGGGGTTACCTTTCAGTATCTTTTGGTGAGGATTCCAGGCGGACGCATACTAGAGAACCGGTTGATTGAACGTCTTACCTGCGAATAACTTCACATCCTTTATTGCTCTCGGCAACTTCGCTCTCAAAAAAACATAGCTTTTTAAAAGCAGCCGAATGAAACTGTTTCATTATCCATGCGCCAATTTAATTCGTGTGCAATAGTTATCGCTAGACATTTAAATCTACACACTTTTGTCATAGTAGTTACCTATAGAGTACTGGAAGGTAAGGGAATTTTTTTTTCATAGTAATATGTGGGAAAGTTGTTTTATTGTAATTACCTTCCATTTAATATTTTTGACACCACTCACTGAAAGCATAGAGGCACTGGTTAACTTCAATTTGATCGTCCGTAGAAGATATTGGTTCATAAATTAAACAATCATCGCAGAAATTTTTAAATTTTACAAATATTTCAACCAGAGAAATCAATGGTCCGAGGACGGACACGTGCGATACGCCCGAGTGCACATCCAATAATCCATAATCACATGGCAAAACCATAATTGCTTTCAAACCTTTTGTAAAAATATTCACAGAAATGGCCTAAGCTTCCGCCATGTAGCAGCAATTTGCTTCTGAAGTTCATGCTCCGCTCAGAAAGGGCTATTAAGAGTGCTATACAAAACCAGTGGAGGCGCGCTATTGAAAATTAATTATAAAACACCAGAATCCTGCCCAAGGAAGATGTGCGGATATATTGATTGTTGTCGTGAAGTTGAACAACATGAACTAAAGATTACGTTCAAAAATTCTCTACCAGAGAATATCCAAAATTTCTGGCTATTACACGCTGACCTTGGTCGATATCCCTCGATTAGCATCTTCTAGCGGTAAAGAAGGGACGTGGCTGGGAAGGCGCCTTAAAACATTTGAACCTGCGTTGACGCGGAGCACAGTTTCGTTTGTGTATCTGACCTGATACACACCTCCCTTCACTCCGAATCTGTGGTCACGGGGTTTACTATTCTTATAACGATATTTTGATGTCACGAGTTTTAAGTTGCGGCGAAAGGAAATATAAGGTTTCTTCAAGAAGTTCCATTTCAGCAATATATCTTTTATTGCCAAATAAATGTCAAAACACCCCCTAAAATACGATAATCCAATTTTATCGTGAACAAAACTTGGTGGATTAGGCTCCGGTGTGCATCATGGACTAATTGTTTTCGAGAAAAAAGCTGCACTGCCCCATGTTCCGGACACCTCTAGCAGACCGTGTAGCGCGTTGCCGTCTGCGTTAGTAAACTACCGTGAGCCCGCCCGCCCACCTCAAGCGACGACGCGCTTCACTGGTCCCGATGTGAGGCAGCTCCTCTTGAGAGCACCGGATGGCGCAAGTTGTCCGTTAGCTAAGCGCATGGCAGCTGCATCGGAACTTATCAGTGCGGGTGCACTGCCGGCAGAAGCGATCCCCGGTAGCGTATTGCCAAACCATATCCCGTAGGAGCACTCTAGCAGACAACGCTCTCAGCGAGTTAAACGACGCTTTTTGCTGAAGGATGTGAAAGGTAACATACACTCACTGAAAACGGCGATTCTTGATGAAAGATGTCTGTGAATGCCACCTAAGGGTAACATACGCTCACTGAAGACAGGAAATGATTTCAGTGAAGCTGATTGCTTAGCGTAACCGTTGTCATACCTCACCTCGTGGCTGTCTTCTAGGCTGGTTTTTTTTCTATATTAAGAAACAAAAACATCACATAATGCAACCTAAATGGGAACACACCTAAGGAAAGTTGTTCGTAATTCATATAACGTTGTGATTTAAAAAAAAAATTAATACAGGATTCGAACAAATGTTTCAGCGGCATTAGTGCTGAGTTGAGTAATGTTAATCCACTGCGCCTGAAAATTACGGGGAACAATAGTATTTAAATGCGCTCTTATTCGTTTTGACAATATTTCCACTATTTGTCGCCAGATGACGCTGCTCAGAGGAATCACGCGCCAGAGCGTCGTCTGCTCGAGTCTGGTTTAGTGCTCCTACGGGATATGGTTAGGTAATACGCATCCCGGTACTCCGGCAACACCGTACACGGTCTGCTAAAGGTATCTAATTTCAACTTCAAGCGAGGTTTGCCAGAGGATTGTCATGACGTCATACCACTTCTCAACACAGTTACCGCCGACCGCTACCTAGCCAGCTGGGGCTACGTGACCTACCACATGACAAGGCATTCACCAAAAAACGAGGCAGAGCACTGTTCGCAACCAGTTTCACAATGGAGGACAAGCCCGCAGTGCCGTCTAAAGCAGGTTCCGTCAGCGGTTACTCTGCCGCTTAGGTGGAAGTCTGCTTCATATCATCCAGTAGATGTGGCACGAGGAGCCACTCAATGCAGAGATAAGAAAATAGTCGTGCTCAACGGTAACGGAGCTTTCGCTATGTAATTAGGTTTAGTAGAGTTAAAGCTCAACGTTTCTCTTTTATATTTGTTTAGCGCTACATCATCATTTTTGTTTTTATTTTCCTCTCCTGTCAACAACTTCGCACCACTAAAAGTCGCCAGCTTTGATTCGTCAACTTGGCATACGTCCAAAACCCTATCGCTTGTCACTGGTCAGGCACTGTTTTTTCGAGCTTGGGAAGTAACAAAATGTGGCAGATTCACGAAAACACAGGAAATGTGGCGCTGTAAATTCACAAAGCAAAATAAATGGAAAGGACCACTTCGACAAGAACCACAGGAGAGTGAAGCAGAAATAATTATTTCGAAATTTCGGATCACGAAAAAAACTTTCAGGTGGCACTCGGCGGCTCATAAATTACTGCGAAAAATTACTGCTGGTTAATTAAAAAACAGCTAGTTAACCGACAGCCCAACGACTCGATTACCAAGGGACGCCAAAACACCTTCTTGTCCCACAATACAAAATGTGAGAGGTACAGAGCAATTTAACTAATTTATGTTTTCCGCCTTCAGAAAAAAATTCCCACCGACAAGAGTCTAAGTCAGAAAACACTTTTTTTCTAAAACCACTTCGCAGTTTTGTTTTATCTACCTCTCTTACTTGGTACTTTTTGTTTCATGCCCTGCGTGTGTGCGCGAAGTGCTCACCGCTGCTTAGGCCGGATCCTTAATGGGAGTGGACACATTTAAGCTTTGCTTCCTTGAGGCTTCAGCCCAGCAGAAGTGAGTGGCCCATAAGAGCCTGTCCTTGTTTAATCCCTTGGGATCGTCCAGTTGCACGTGCAGTGCTTAAAGAATGGGCGCACCTCGGAAAGGGAAGGCCAAGCAAGGAATAAAAGGCGGGCATAATCTTTATGAACACTCATCTTTGAACTCGTTCTTTCAGACTGAATGAGAGCAGTGCTTAGCGGTGTCTGATGCCTCTTTACCGGCCGCCAGTGGTACAGAACAGAAGCTGCATTCATATCAAGATTTCATGGTATAAGCTTTAGCCCTATGCCTTTTTTTTTATTTTATTAGCTTGAGGTGCAAAGTTATGGAGATAGAGCCCTCAAACGCATTAGCCATTAATATATAAATGACCGACAAGCTTAAAAATTAGCAACCTCAACAGCTTCTCTAGAGATCAGTCAAGCATAAGAACATACTCAGCAACGTAGATTAAAATTCTCTCTCTCTCTCTCTCTCTCTCTCTAGAGAGAGCGAGAGAGGGCACTTCTGCCCTCTCGAGAGGACAGAAGGACCCTCTCGAACACAAATTTTGCATAGAAAACAAATTCACTTCGGTTTTAGGACCAAGACCGCGTTTGAACGCCACAATTTAAAGCCCTATCTATAACTAGGTTCAGTTGCTTCCCACACAGCTGAGCTTAAGAGCAGTTCTTCCTCACGATCAGGGAAAATGTATTTTGAATTCTTCGGACCAGATGCACGCGAATATTTATAAAAAAGTGTTTCAATTACGCATAGTAGAGCCTTCCCAAATCGGCTAGGCGGTGTCCAGTCCGCAGACTCTATTTACTCGCGTATCATCTTCGAATAGTCGCGGTTCTATATTAGCCAAGGCTTAATTCCTACGGAGAAGGATTAAACACAGACGTAAACGCCTTTCTTTTTTTATCGTTTTGCAGTTCAAAATTTTTCTTTTGCCAATATTTTTATATATAGCTTTAAGCCTTTTGTGCGTTATGTAGTGCGGGCTGGGCGGGAATGTTCTTTAACATTTTAATTGCCCACGCTAACTTCAGGCGAGCCTTTCCGTTCAGCGCTGGAATTGAAGTTCTGGTACGACAACTTTCGTTTCAACGACCACTTCATGGTGCGTTCGAAAAACGTTGAAGAAGGTCAGGAAGCTTTCAGTATTCACACTTCTTAGCCTATTATCTCAAGGTAAAAGGCCCAAATTTAATATGTCATTGGCGAGTAAAATAAAAACGAACAGCAGTCTACATCCGATGATGCATTCCTTATTGGCCGTCTCAAAATGGTGAACAGTGAAGGAGATTGTTTTTATTTCACGTTTATCTTCAACGCGGGGCATACGAGATGCGGCCAAATTCCACCGGCAGTAGAGGAGTCCGCTAGAAAGTTTCGGTGCACTCTAAAGGATGGGCGCCCATATACGCAGCATCTCGCGGAAAGTGAAGTAGCGAGCCCACTTTTTATAGAATAAAATGGATCGTCGTTGGTTTGCAAAGGGGCATCCAAGGTGATGTATTGTGTTCTTCAGCGAGTGCCCACTGGCATCGCAGATACAGTGGCTCGACTGAAGAAGGGCTGTCGTCATTCGCCTACATATAGAGATGGGGAGGGTACATTTCTTTGGTATTTTTATTTGTAGGTCATACAGTTCCCTTCCTCGCCGAGCATTCTCATACTTATTTTTCCTCTTTTGTATGAGTTTTTTGTTTACCTTGTGGCATCTTGAGATCTGCCTTTTATCTTCGTAGATCGGGGACGTACGTTGAAAGTGGGGTACAAAATAGAACGTTATTGCCCAGCCGAAAACCTCATTGGTGTTGGCGCACGACGATGATGAATAAATAACTCTTATATCATGATGGTAGCGCTTCAAATTGATTGGTAGAAGTAGCTTGAATATGACAGAGGGGAATTTTTATTGCTTTCAGGACGGCGAAAATAGTAGCATGCTCAGTGTCGTTTATCTGGCTTGAATGTCGGCCATGTCAAGAGACCCCAGCGATGTACGCTTGTGTATTTCTAGTTTTTCACACTTAAATAAAGTAATTGAAAAAGGATAGAGAGACATTAAACACACAAGATGCCCCGCAGATGGCAACTGTTGTATCCATGCTAGCAGTTTTCATATCTCTGCTGCGCCATATCAAAGCGCCAGATTTCAGTAAACGACGATTTCTTAAATGATTCTGCCTCAGTTTTGCAGACTTTGATTCCTCAGACAACAAACTCTTAAGGTAAGAGCATTTAGCATAACCGTATCAGCAAAATCCTTCAAGCGTCGCATCTATTCTAATGAGCTTGTCGCTAGAAATGGCTTTTACTTGTGAGCTAGGTGCATATAGCAATTGCAATCCGATGCTGCAGCTGAAATGTCTGCGGTGATGGAATTAAAATCTGAGCTGTGTCGGCGGGTTTACAGCTAACGTTTTTTTTCTTTGTTGCCCAGCTATTGCTTCGTGCAATGTGACTTACTGTTTTAAATTGTTACGCTTAGCACTACGGCGATTGTGCTGAAAAGGGTTTTTGTTTCTGACATGTGACTAGAACTGCAAGATTACACACTCAGACAAAGGCTCCTGTCGTGCAAAGCCTGGGCTGAAAGTGATGCAATATACTTTCGGCTACAAGTCTCCTGAACAGGATAGAAAGCCTGTATGAACCAGTGAATAATTTCATTATGACATGTTGCTTTTGAGCGTTTTTGTTTTCTCCCAAGGAACGAGCCGCTTTACAAAGTACCTGTAAACCGCTGATGAAGTTTGGGCAATGCGGCAGTATTATTCAGCAGCGCACGCAACGGGAAACATAACGGGGAAAACAAAATGCATGTTATTAACTATCTCGATATCAGTAGTATAGTCGCATAAACGCCACTGCTGATCGTAGCATCAGACCAAACACGATTTATCGTCAGAAACAAGCAGAAAAATGGGAAATACTTTTGAGAACATAGATATATCAATGATACGTATGAAACATACCGCGCATGAAATTGAGAACTGAAATGCCATTCAACATTTGTTCATTTTTTTGCTTGATCACGGCTAATAGACGTTCGTCTTCCAGCACAATGACCCCTTTTCATTCCTTATAGCAATGCTGGGACGTAATCTCGTGTTATTGTGCCTTGGGTACACGGACGCCAGGCCTGCTCGGGAATATGGCATTATACATCGGGAATCATTAGCTGCGCAAATTTTGGAGTTGACACCCAATGCACAGAATTTAGGGACGTTTTACATTATTATTTTTTGGCAGGGCACCCCAAAAAAATGCTTACTTTGCAGGAACCTGCCAAGTAAGTACTTGCAAAAATTAAAATAAAAAAAATATATTTTTTGCAGGTAAGTGCGCTTCTCCTACAAATGGGTGTTATTGAGGAGGAGCACCCTCTACAGGCTAAAAGCGATTATGCAGTCGCTTGCTTAAGGCCAAGGACGCTGTTCACACAATAAGCAATTTACATATGTCGTATAAAACCATTAAAAAATAAAAACGGCGTTTGCTAGTAGCTTTCTTACATGCGATGTCTAGGTTTAGGAAGTCTTATTCTTCTAAACTGCCCCTCGCTGGGGACAAGAGTGGGAACACAGTCGTCAATGAAGTGTAGGACGAGGAGCAGCTCTTCAGATAGTACACAGCGATGGGCAGTTTAGAAGAATAAGACTTCCTACACCAAAACATCGCATGTAAGAAAGCTACTAGCAACCGCCGTTTTTATTGTTTAATGGTTTTATACGACATATGCATGTATGCATAACTTTATTTGTAAATTGCTTATTGTGGGGAACAGCGTCCTTGCCCTTGCAAGCGACTCCATAATCACTTTTAGCCTGTAGAGGGTGCTCCTCCTCAATAACACCTATTTGTAGGAGAAGCGCACTTACCTGCAGGCGCAGAAAGTTTTTTTTCTGTGGCGAAGGCAGACAAGAACGGAGGTATCTCCTCTCAGTGTTGGCAATGATAAGGATCGTGGTCGTCAGTGTGACTGGTCTAATAGCGTCCACCAAGGGGCAATATCTTCGTCCAAATCCCTGAAATAAACTCTGTCCTCTGCCAGACGCATCCACCTTATTCCTGAAAACTTCGTAATGCCGTCTGCCCTGACGTTTTGCCGCCTTTTGCCAGGTTTGCCCTCTCCTGCAATTTCCTCTGTCTCTCTTTAGAGCCATCGATTATTTTTCTTTCACATTATTCTCTCTGCCCTGCTTATTTGTCCTTTATCTGAAATATGGTGCCATTAAAACAAAATTGTTTCTTGCCCACATCCGCTTTCGCCGTGTCTCTTAAACCTATTTTCGCTTCCGCAGCTGACGAAATTGCCCTCAGTTTAGACATACTGAACTTCAACTCCTAAATTTCGTCGTTAGGTTCCTTCTCTTTTCTTAAATACCTATTATTATAACAGTCTTCTACTTATGTCTACTGCAGACACTCATGCTACCCTCCGGAGACCCCGAACTGAAATTTTTTTGCGTGTGGAGTTGAACTTCCAGAAGCGATTTCAGTATGAAGGTTTTGCCAGTGTATAATATTTATTGATTATGAAGGCAATTCAAAAAGTAAGATTATGCTCGCTTCGAATTTTCTATGCTGCGGCTACCTGCCACTGGCATCTGTAGCCAGCTGTGTGTATTTCCGCATTCCAGGATTCAGGTCTTGATTGAAACAATAAATGTCTGTCGTTTAAGTTTTAAGAAATGATAATCTTTCTTTAAGTTCATGAAGTAACGACGACAACTCGCATAAATAAACAAATCTGTTCATTTCAAGCATCGAATCCTTAAAATCTTCTGCATGCCCATTAGGTTTCTGATGAAGCCCTTGGTGAAAATAACGACAAACGCCCCAATGACTAGCGAAGGCCCCTTTCGAGGCTTCTGCTTGTCGGCTACGCTTTACGTAATTTATTCCAATCTGCTCTCTTAAACTTCACTTCATAACGTTGTGCTTACTGTAGATCAAAATGCAACGGTAAGAAATTTTACCCTCCTGAGAAACGCTTCTCTTTTCAGTGGCTTCCGCGGGTGCTTAAATTTTCGCGACCTGCTTAAGTCAGCGGCAAGACGGCATATTTGTTCTGAACAAGAACAGCGCCGCGAACGAAGCGAGGCAGTCCGGCCTCAATAAAAATTTTATTAAAGAACGCACAAATTTCTATGCCAATGCTGGGAGGCAAAGGGTATCACTGAGCATTGGAAACATGTCACGGCAGTATTCATGCCCAAACTGGGCAAATCGTTATAAATTCTACACCTACGTCTCACTTCACAAAACTCCTATCTGGAAAACCTAACGAGGCACTTCATCCTTTACCAGCTTTAGGACTATGTGGAGGAAGAGAACCTCCTCCTGTTCACCGTAATCGTTTTCTGGCCCGGTCTATCTACCGAAGACACCCCGATTCGACTCAATCACCAAACACACTGCCTCCAGACGGAAAAGGCGACTAAAGTTATCTTGGACCCCGACCTTACTAATTCATTCGACAACGTTTCCGAATCGGCCCTTCTTGAAAATTACCAACATATCTCAAGGCCGATTACCGAATGTACGCGTACATCCATGACTTCCGTACTAACCGAATGACAGATGTTCGAGTCGGAGAGCGCCAGTCTTCTGTAATCCGTATGAGTGGAAAAGACCAGGGGGGGAAGTAAAGTGGCAAAACACAAGAACTGTGCGGCAGTGGTCCTCATTTCAGAGGTAGGACAACCTCCGACCAGCCTGCAGTAACTTCTACCTATGACATCAAAGCGTACAATTTGTAACATATGAAAGTGCGGTTGTCATACGTCTCAAATGATATCATGTGACTTGACAGTAAACAAAAGTAACGTGCACAACAAATTTAATTTGGGTCGAACCTCGGCGCAGAAACAGGATTGGCTGCACTGCCTGCTGAGGTTATACTCCAGTCGCCGCGTATCAACTTTGTGCTCACGGTGATAGCTACAGACATGCAAAAGGCATATGAGAATGTTCATTTGCAATTAGGAAGGTTGTAAACAACTTTCTTAAAACAGGGCATTCTCTTTTTCGTTCAAAGAACAGCAAGTCGGTGATCAGACAACAAATAGTGTAGTGTCACAACATTTAGTTTCGAGCCCTTTATTACTTCAATAACTTTCATATACTTGCCTTTAAAATTAAAGATGACAAGTATACAATTCTCAATTTATGCAGGTCACGTAACTAAATGACCCACTAATAAACACCTTGAGATGCAGAACCTTAATTTATTAGGATTCTTATGCACGTTGCACGAGTACGTTCATGAAGCAGGCAGGAACTCTTGCCGCTCCAATCCAGCTACATTCACGTGACAAATCTTAAGATAAGAAATTCCAAGATAACAAGTTCACGCTGAAGATTGGTAACCACACATTACAAGACGAGTACGAGCTGAAGGTCCTTGTGTTAGACACATGTGAGTCAGGCAAAAGAATAATATGGCTCTACAAGACAAAATGAAATTTGGTAGAGACATTGAGGACTGCTCAGTTGCGACAGTGAGAAATCATAAACATGACCGCAAAGGTGTGGCCCTTACGTTTGGGCACCCTTGTTAGATTGCGCTTTACTGTGCTTCTATATCCGCCAATCATATATATATATATATATATATATATATATATATATATATATATATATATATATATATATATATATATATATATATATATATATATATATATATATATATATATACACCTACACACTGGAATCCACTCATCCGGCGTCTCTCGTCGGCACATAAATATAGGGCCACGTACAGAGTGATACTTCGAATTGGATTTCAGCGGTTACCCTCACTTTGTGGATGGAATCGAGATTTACTCTAAAGAACCCGCATATTTACAAAACATCAAACGTGTGACCCTGTTATTACGGCTTTATCGGGCACGTCAGCGCGCGAGAAACCCATACGGCCTACTGAGAACGCTGGAAAGAAGCCTGCCCGCAGTCAACGCCGATGTGGACGGTCCACTCTTCATGTGTGTGCTAAGGCTTGAATGTAAGCAGAAAGACACGAGCACGCACTTAGAGGGTGTCCTTACCACAAGCACTGGACGATGACCTTAAGCAATGCCACTAATCCTTGCGTACGTATATTTCGAAAGGTCAGATATTTCTCTTTAGCAAGCACCTACTCTCCTAGTACTGCTGCCGACAGATAATGAAGGTGAGTGCCGCTAACGAGTCTCTTTATCATTGGAGCTAGTAAAACTTAAGTTTTAAAAGCAGCAGAGAACACATTACACTTCTTCAAACGAATCTTATCTAGGAAAGAAGGAGCCCAGTATGATGGGGTTACACTTCTTGTACATCCAGTGTTTCTGCGTAACATGCACTACTAAGCTCAGTTCCATCGACTGAAGAAACGACAGTAGGTTACTCTAGAAGCAGCAAATAGAAACACAATATGAATCATTACGGCCTCGCTAAAATTTACAACCATCGTGATTCTTCAGAAATACATACCGTTGTACAGAGAGATAGAGAAAACTTTATTTCAAAAAGAAAAAGAAAAAAAAGGGGGGGGGGGGGGGGCAGTGAGTGGAGTCTTCATTTCAAGACCCCAGTGGCCTGGGCTGCCGCTCTTGCCTGAGTTACCAGCCTACGCTGGGTCCTAGAGCATAGCATAGCAGAGTGGCCTCCCACTGCGCCTCCGAATGGTGCATGTTTATGTGTGGAGGTTTGGGTCCTCTGCACCCCCATGTGACGTGGTAGGCGGTGGGCTGGTCGTTGCACCAAGGGCATATATCTGTGTAGTGTTCGGGGAACATTATGTTGTATTGATGTAGGTTAGGGTAAGTGTTGGTTTGGAGCTGTCTCAATTCCCGCGTTTCTTGTGCATTTAGTCCCTTGTGTGGAGGGGAAAAATCCTACACTGTTCTCGTAGGTACTTAAGTCGCGCGCCCTAAATGGCTGGGACAGGAATGCTGGTTGTGAGATCGAGATTGGTGGCCGCTCGGTTTGTGTGACCTCGAGCTAGCCTATCCGCGACCTCATTACCTTCCAATCCAGAGTGCCCCGGAACCCAAATGATCTGGTGTTTGAGCTGTGAGGTTGTAGCCAATGGGTTCGTTGTGAAGCGAGCTAATTTTTTAGATATTCTGCCTGCAAGAAGGAGCCGACACGCCGCTTGTGAGTCGGTGATACGTGAAGCTCTCGATTGGTCGCGTCTCCGTAGGTAATGGCCAGAACGATAGCCGCCACTTCCGCTTCTGTGATAGTACAGTGCGGGATGGACATGCTGTACAAAAACACAAAGGAAACAACGACAACAATAAATTTATAGAGAAAGTATGTGCACCCATTGCAGCTCTATAAAATGAAGTGACGCAACAGATATCCCCCACACGCCTCTGGGAAACCTCCTGACAATACTACTGATCTCCGCTATAAAGCCCAGCCAAATACATGAGCAGTGGTTCATATTAGTTGGGGAACGTGCATTGATCGTACAGAGCCACTTGTCACTGAAAATAGTGGAAGGCTGGCAATGACTATCCAAACTCATTTGCACTTGTCGTCATACCGGCGACAATAGCAAAACGCAAACTAGGTTACTGTGCACTGTGCGATATCAATGCACAATACCCTCAATGGTGGAGCTGTAGTGACACCTACCATTCTTGGTAGCCCCATACGGGTCCCATCTCACTACCTCGTCTCCGGCAGCACTTTACCCCACAGCACCGCCCACGAATTCGCCTATAGAGAAAAGGCAGGAGGGCGTGCTGAGAATGTCTACAAGGATAGCTTACCTAGTGCCACCACATGACACAAGCCTACCGAATGGCCCGCTGCAAGTACTGCGCGAGACAGGATAAGCTATCCCACGCAAATGAGCATTGCTGCATGCAGACCAATACATATCTAGACCCCACCCCGCCGGGGTGGCGCAGTAGTTACGGCGCTCGACTACTGTTCCCAAGGATGCGGGATCGAATCCCGGCCCCGGCGGCCACTTTTCGTTGGAGGCGAAAAGCAAAGTGGCCGTGTGCTGTACTCTGTCAGTGCACGTTAAAGAATCCCAAGTGGTCGAAATTTCCGGAGTCCTCCACTAGGGCGTCTCTCATAGCTTGAGTCACTTTGGGACATTAAACCCCACAAACCAACATAACACCCCTTTGTATGCCTCTACCTACCCTAACCGCTACACAAATGCGTTTAAGCTTAGTAAAGAAACTGTTTTATTGCCATGTCTGCAAATATGAACTCCATGCTGCTATAACCGCCCCACGCAGTAGTGGGTGGAACTGATATGCTGATCCCTTCTCTGCTTCTGAAGTGGCGGTAGTGGCTTTGGCAGCGGAGGCCACCGGGGCTCACTGGCTCACGGCCTACTTTAATTACTAATAATTATGCATTTATCATTCCATCAGTCATTACAAGTACGACGAACTTCTCTTATCAGCGCTTGGCGACTATGTACGCTAGGTATGGAGCACGGAGTGGGCAAAAGTAGGCGAGCCAAAAGGCCGTCTGAATTGGTGCAAAATAAAAAACATCACAAAGGAAAGATATAAAGATTGAGACCATTGAAGCTCAAGCAAACGTAAAAAAATACTTCTAGCCTCGCTCTTTCTACCACTGTCGCCGTGTTGCGCCACTTTTGTGATAAATGCGCGCTTAACATGCAGTGCGCTACATACAGGCAACCTTGTGCCTCCAATCAAGCTGCAACCGTGGCCCAGATTTCGATGCAACAGTGTAGCGGCAACAATGAAGCGAAAGCAGCCGACGACGACGATGACGACGACACTGCGTTCATTAATCTTCATTAGCCTCGAACGCGACTGGACCCAAAGCCGCCCACTCGCTTTTTCCGTGCCGCTGCCTCAGCGCTGACGTGATCTAGGCTTCATTTTGGGGCTCTTCCATTTTCCTTTGTTTCCACCACTGACAGTTCCGGCAAAGCTTTATTTTACCCGCGTGCGCCGGGAACAATACTTGCAGCCGTTTGTGTCAGAGGGTTATGCTTGAAATTGCCACTTTCTTTCAATCTTTAATCGCTATAACGTTCTCTGCAACACAGAAAGAAGAGAAGTTTATCCAGTGTTACCACAATTAAACTTTTTGATCGAGCGCCTGCCCGCTAGTGAACTGAAGAGGCACCGAACTCTTTCTAAGTTTCACTCCCAGCTTTCCCCATTTAATATATTCGCTCTACATTCAGCTTCAATTTTCTTTTTCGGGCTGTCTTCTATCGCACCTCTATAAAACTCATTTAGCACGCTATGACGTTTGTGTTATCATCTCTTGGCTTCGCTGAGAATAACGTTCGTGAGCGAACACAATAGATTCTAGAATAGATCGCGAAGCCGATTCCGGATGTGCCTTTCAGTGGTGGTTTCAGCTTGCTCTGTTTGTTTTCTTTTTTCTTAAAAATAAGAAGCAAAAGCGACGAAGTAGTAAAAATAAAAGTATTGAGTTGGAAGCAAGGCTTCTCTGAGCGTCTTGCTCAGCACTTAAATTTAGAAGTACATCTTCCACCACAGCCCCTCCCTCCATTCTTTTCCTTTCTTGCTGAACCGAAAATAAGCATTTCTGGCTTCGACGAGAAAAACGCAGGCACATAAGAAAATTCTACGTCAAAATTCAAGTAACGAAGAATTTCGGCTGCGTGGTCTTAGCAGCTGTAGCGTTTAAGGCGCTGTTCCCCACAAACACCAGTGTTGGCTTTCTGGGCATTTTCAGCAAACATTCACGGCAGGGCTCAGCCAAGTATTAGCTGCAGGCAGGTGAAATAGCCGGGCACTGACTGGTTGTAGGATTACGCAATGGCATATGACCACATGACATGACCATTTCGGTCTTCTTTTTTCGGATAAGACAATGAGGAGAATAGAGCTTTAAAGGCTCTTTCATTAGGAGTCAGCATGGCACATAGAACATGCCTGCAAGATCATAAGGGTCTGGTTATCCGGGACTTTATCTATGCCGAGTGTTCTGTCACATGATGTGGTAGGGTGTGACGTATGTTAAAGCCTATGTGTGAAATAATAGAGGAAAAAACGAAGGAACTAATGACGAAGCACGTTGCAAAACGAATTTGCGCGAACGAAAACCCACAAGGGTGGCCGCGGACGGCAGCCGGTAACGTAAAGGCGGTACCTCCTTCTCCTTTTATTTTTCAGTTGAAGCCGCAAGGTTGCTTCGCTTTTCCAAACTATACATCATCGAACCAAAGATCAAGCCCTTGATCTCCCTGGGAAATCGCCGCCCAGGTGAACAATTAGACACATTGATACCTTACGATAACTATATTAAAAGAATATAAACGCTCCCTCGTTTTCATCACTGACTTGATCACATAGGAGTGAAGCAATGTAGTTTGCATGTTCTGAACATGCAGCCACCTTTCCCCAAGTAACTTACTTCACTAAATGCTTGGGTAGTCCACCGTGTTGTAATTATAGCAATTATGGCCTGCAAAACCTCCATCGGCAGGTTTTGCAGGCATCGCGGGCGCGCGCTGCTTTGGTATCAACTGTTTGGTATCCGTAACATTCCTAATGGAAGTCAGAATGCGTTTGAATAGGGCTATGACAGCTTTACGTTAAAGCGCACTGCAATGGCGCTTGCTAAAGATGTTTTCCAAGTTTATGTGCCAAATAAATTGCTATTTTTTTGCTCACGTCTTGTGAAGATATCGAGGCAAAAATATGGGGGTGCGGGGAGGGGGAGGGGGGGGTTATTTTATATCTTTTTTCGAATCTAAGCAAACCTTCCCATCTCTCTTAGGGATCGTGGAAAAAAAGGGATTCTTAGAGTCATGTAGATACAATAGTGGGGATGGGTTGTTTGGCGGGAAACCCTTAGCTGGAAGGGCACCGAAATCATGTCTTCAATGCGGGCAAGCCCCAAACAAACGAAAAATGCCTTAATCTCGCAAGAGCTTTGACGTCACTGCGTCAAAGGCACAGTTCTCTAAATCTCTAAAAATTTTGGCGTCAGGTTTTTCAACGTAGGCGTTTTGAGCGAAAAAATTATGAGGGTTTAAGCATGATTTGAGCCTAGAGATAGAGTGAAAGCTGAGTGTGGCAGTGATAGCCTGTTTAACACCCGCTATTTTAATCCGCTGTTTGTTTCATAATTTCTATTGAAGTTAGGGTTTCGGGAAAGGGAGGAGCCTTATGCTTTTGAGTGGACTCCACGGAATTGTGGACGCCTACGCCTAATCAGGTCATGATTCATATTTTATCCTATTATATTGTACATGCAATCATGTTTTCATATTTTCTTTTGTATAGTGCACATTGGTTTATAAGAAAGGAAAGGCGTAGTATAATTCTTTGATCTTCAAGGTTGTTCAAGGTGGCATCGTACAACCCAGGGCTGCCTCTCCGTTTTTTTTTTTAATTGGTTCATAGGAAGCGAAAGGCGCTGTATCTGTCACACTTGTTCTGTGGATGCCTAAATCACGTCGTAAGGGAAGAAAGTTGTGAGTGAAAGTAGAAAGAGCGGTACAACCGAGGCGGAAATTGGTGCCACGGAAAAATCGCTCCATCGCGGCCAGAGAAGCTTTCGCTTTAACATCGCAAGTATGCCTCAGGCTGGGTTGTACTTCACAGCTGATATGACCACGCTCTGTTTGGTAGGTGGACTGTGCCACCTCAGGGGACAGGATGGCATGGCAGACAAGACAAGAGCTCCAACTAGGGCTGCTCCTTTGCCATAGGAAAGTGGCACTGGAATCACACTCTCCGGGGCCCGTGGATCAAAGTCAGCGAAGCTAATGAGAGACACAGGCACGTTTTATGGTTTGGTGACCTTTATGTCTGTACTGGGTGGTTTCTTATAATATGGCAAACAACAACACAATTCTCAAATAACGGCCTGTACAACATTTAGGTGAAAACTAAGGAAGTACTCTAATGAGAATGGGTAAGATAACAGAGGTACGAGTTATGAAATTATTGGTTACCTAGGTAAACAGAAGAATGGGCAAAGCAGTGCTAGGGTACAACCCCCAAAACGACCGAATGATTTCACTTCGGATCCAAGGTCACCCTTTCAACATAACAGTTATCCAAGTCTATGCACCGACCACTGCTGCTGAAGAAGCTGACGTTGAGAGATTTTATGCGGACCTACAATGCCTTTTAGACCGCACCCCATCATCAGACGTCGTTTTTCTCATAGGAGACTGGAATGCTAAGGTCGGGAGTGAAGAAATATCCGGAATTACAGGCAAGTTCGGTCTTGGTGAGCCAAATGAAGCTGGGCAGAGGCTAGTAGAGTTCTGTCAAGAAAACAACCTGACCATAGCAAATACTCATTTTCAACAGCACAAGAGGCGCCTGTACACATGGATTTCACCTGACGGTCTGTACAGGAATCAGATCGATTAGATTATATTATTTGCCGGCAGAGATGGAGAAGCGCTATACAAGCAGTAAAAACAAGGCCTGGGGCCGATTGTGGCACCGATCATCAGCTTCTTGTTGCCAAAATTAAGCTTCGATTGAGGAAAACGCAGAAAACTAGAAGGCCTTTCAGGTATGATCTGGATCAGATTCCATTAGAATATGCTGTGGAAGTGAGGAATCGATTTCAAGAATTAGATCTAGAAGACAAAGAGCCCGAAGAGATGTGGACTGATGTTCGTGATATAATACAAGAAGTTGCTACTAAGGTAGTTCCAAAGCAAAAGAAGTGCAAGAAAGCAAACTGGTTATCTGAAGAGGCTTTGCAAATAGCTGAGGAAAGGAGGATGGCAAAAGGTATGGGGGAAAGAGAAAGATACAAGGTTCTCAATGCGGATTTTCAGAAAATAGCAAGGAGAGATAAGAATGCCTTCCTGAACATACAGTGTCAAGCAGTTGAGGACAACAGCCAATTAAGGAACACAAGAGCTCTGTATAAGACAATCAAAGATATCAAAGGAAGCTTCTGTGCTAAGCTGGGCGTGATAAAGGACAAACGAGGCAAGGACCTCACTGAAGCCTCAGAGATAAAGAAGAGGTGGCAGGAATACACAGAAGAACTGTACAAGAAGGACCCGGATGTGCAAACCCAACATAGGACGCCTGTGATTACTGATCTGGAGCCGGGCATCCTAAAGAGTGAAGTTGAATGGGCCTTAGCCAGCCTTGCTAAGAACAAAGCTAGCGGAATTGATGGTATTCCAGCCGAGTTACTTCAAAACCTCAACCACGACGCTGTTAACACACTGCATACATTATGTCAGAAGATTTGGACAACCCTGCAGTGGCCACAGGATTGGAGGAGGTCAGTTTACATCCCCATTCCAAAGAAAGGCAGTGCCAAAGATTGTTCCAATTACCGCACGATCGCGCTTATTTCGCATGCTAGCAAGGTGATGTTAAAAATCCTGCAAGGTAGGCTGCAGCAGTATGTGGATCGGGAGCTTCCGGACGTGCAAGCTGGGTTTCGCAAGGGCAGAGGAACTAGAGACCAAATTGCCAACCTTCGCTGGATCATGGAAAAAGCAAGAGAATTCCAGAAACCCATTTACTTCTGCTTTATTGATTATGCGAAAGCGTTTGACTGCGTAGATCACAGCAGATTGTGGCAAGCTCTCCAAGAGATGGGAGTTCCAATTCACCTCATCTGTCTCCTCAGGAACCTTTATGAAGGGCAAGAGGCCACAGTCAGAACTGGGCATGGTCTTACTGGTTGGTTTCCGATTGAGAAAGGGGTGAGGCAAGGCTGCATACTGTCGCCCTGCCTATTTAACCTATATGCAGAGTGCATCATGAGGAAGGCCGGTCTGGACGAGTCTTCAGCTGGAGTGAAGATTGCTGGAAAACGTATCAACAACCTTAGATATGCGGATGATACCACTTTAATGGCAGAAAGTGAAGTGGAACTCAAGAGACTTCTGATGCGCGTACAAGAAGAGAGTGAGAAGTTTGGGCTTAAACTGAACATTAAAAAGACGAAGATCATGGCGTCTTGCCCTATCAAGTCCTGGAGCATCAATGGACAAGAAGTGGAAGCTGTGACAGATTTTCTGTTCTTGGGCGCCAAGATTACCTCGGAAGGAGACTGCAGCCATGAAATTAGGAGACGCCTGCTTCTGGGAAAGAGAGCAATGGTTAGCCTTGACCGCCTAGTAAAGAGCAGAGACATTAGTCTGCCAACCAAGATCCGTATAACCCGTGCTATGGTCTTTCCAGTTGTGATGTATGGATGCGAGAGTTGGACTGTGAAAAAGGCTGACCGCCGAAGGATTGACGCGTTTGAATTGTGGTGCTGGCGAAGACTCTTAAGAGTTCCTTGGACTGCCAGAAGATCAAATCAGTCGATATTGTCGACCATAAACCCTCACTGCTCAATAGAGGGTCAAATTCTAAAGTTAAAGCTCAGCTACTTTGGTCATCTGATGAGAAGAGAGGAGTCTCTGGAGAAAGATTTGATGTTGGGAAAGGTTGAGGGTCGCCGGAGAAGGGGTAGGCAGCGAACGCGATGGTTAGATGGCATTCTCGAGGCATTGCAGATGAAGCTATGTGATGTTAAGAAGATAGTGAGAGACCGGAAAGCGTGGCGTGACATGGTCCATAGGGTCACGAAGAGTCGGACACGACTGAACGCCTGAACTGAACTGAACTGAGGTAGCAAAGTGCACGTACGCGAAGAGGCGACAAGGGGGATCTTTAATGCTGTAGCGTCATAGCATTAAAGGCGGACCTTAGATGGAACCAAATATTTGTTGTTGTTGTTGTTGTTGCTGTTGTCGTTGAAGCGCTCTTTCACGCTGCTATGAACAGCACCTAGAGTCGACGAAACAGTAATGTATTTTTTTTTTATTTCGCTCGAAATTATTCTTTCATGCCAAGAGGAACAATAGCTATTTTACAAAGCTGCTAAATATATGCCTTTCTGCTAAGGCAAAGCCTCACCTATAGCGTTTCTCAATACTTTTGATGGCCAGCTACTGCCCTCGGCAACCAACCGGGGCGGTTCTGGTGAAAGCTGTTTCAAGCACGACACGTTCGAGTTTTGCGAAACTCCATACGTACGTGGTGAGTCAAAAAGGGGGCGCAGTTTAACCAACCGTTAAGAAACCTCCATTAGACCATCCATACACGTCTGCTGTTCTAACTGATGAACTCATGTCAGAGACCAAGCGCAGACGTGCACTCTTGAAATTTTCAACAAAGGCCAGTGAATAATGGAGAAACGAGTAATGGTTAATGTCTCCAACGCTTTGCTGTGAATGGTATCCTTTTAAACTTTTTTGAGCCGGCATCTGTTCTGCAGCTGTCCAGCCATTTCACTCGCCATTGCTGATATGATTCACACGAGCGGCCTCTAGATAGGCGGCCATGGAGACGCTTCAGTGCATCGCTTGGACGTTCCATTTATCAGACCTGCCGCCAGTACAACTGTGGCAGAGGTGCCAGCGGCAAAGGTTACCGAACTATCAGTAGAAGAGCGCGGTGTGATGGAGAAGGTCCAAAAAAGGACGCGCATAGCAAGAGCTGGACGATCGCCGCTTCCAAATGAAGAGTTCCAGACATTTACTTATACTTTTACAGGCTCTCAGCGAAGAGAAACGTAAAGCGTTCGCCACTTCTCAGTCATCATTTAAGCCGCTCAAACTACTTGCTGGCGGTCGGCCACGCCCAACCCTAAAAGTAGACAGAGCGACGGAAAAGTGTTACGGCAGCAAGTAACCGAACTGCCTAGACGCGGAAACGTTTAAGTATATAGGGAAAAAAGAAAACTGCTGAATGGAACCGTTCGGCAACCTTTACTTCTCTAGCCGCCGCCGCCCCCCCCCCCCCCCCCGCCATTTTCACTGTATATCCTGCGGGACTTGCTTACTTGATCGGGCCCCTTGATTTTTCTCCGCCAAGTTTCTGCTCAACTCGAGCGTCTGGCTTCTTCATTCTTCACCAGAGATAACGGTTCGGAAAAGAAATGGACACAAAGAGGCCGACCAGAAGCACCGACCAGCTCACTAAGGGGTGTCTATAGTCTTACCTTTCCGCCCACCTCTTTCCATCTAGGCTCTTCTTTTGCTACATTTTCATTTTACACGGTTCGCTCTCCCTATTCAACGTTTACCGTCGATAGCGCCTATTCGGTTTTTGTTCTGCACAGACGTGCCATTTTCTTTTTTTCATTCTTTTGTAGGTATTACCTTCAATCCCAAATCATTTCGAAAGGCTCTTTGGATTGAGAAAGAATATCGAAAGGAACGAAGAACCTTTGTGGCATATCCCACACTGTTTTTCTCACCGTTTGTCTTGCGAACGTCGAAACTGTGACTGGGCGAACGAAGCAAAATAACACAAGCTTACCAAAGTAGAAACGGAGTTGCTCCCGTGACCAGGAGCGGGAGCATAAGCGATGGCCTCCGTTCATTTCATTTACTTCCACTTCGATCACTTCAAAGTTCCAGATCTCTTTCGAAAAGTTCTAAGAAGCCGCTCTTTCAAATACGCAGAATTTTAATGGCGAAGAGGAATGAAAAGGCACAAAAAGAAAGAAAAAATGAACTGTGTTTCAGCTTGCCTTCGATAAAGAATAATGCCAAGCCACGACACCTCATCAGTACGAGACATTTGGACACATAAGCCGGAGTTATTAAACCATTTATTCAATAATGGTGATGATATAGCCCTCATTCTTTCAATATGGGTGTGTGAGAAGTTCCTTTGAACGCCTGGTCATCTTTTATCGTGTTTTCAGCTATCGCACTCTCGCTGAATTCTACAGGTGCAATTTCAGATTTTATATAAAGAAAGGTAAGTAGCCAATTCAAAGTTCTCGAAATATTACTAGGTCGTAGGCACAAGTAATAGCTGTTAGCTACTGTGCCTATATCACAACTGTATTAGAAACTAAGCTGTTCCCAGCTAATTTCTCCCTCTGCCTCCATCGGAGTCCCTAAAACTACCTGCCTCGTGCCTTGTTGGCTTATGAAGATAGTGGGGAGTCCTTGTTTGAACATTTAGGGAGAGAATGTCTCTGGTGTGGGAGGTGTTTATTTGAAAGCAAACTCAATCACCAGAGGATGATAGCTACAGGACGGTCTTCTGATTTTTTAACGGTCTTGCGCTTGGAAGAGGTTGTGAGAGCGCTAATGCGTTGTTTCTAAAGGAAGCGCTGTTTCGAACACCTAGGCCTGCAAAAGTGGCGTGTTACCTTGGTTTACATGTAGGTCACGTCTGCAGACTTTAACCAGTATGTGTAGACACACCTATACGTTAAGTGTCACAGCTGTAAGCGGTCTCTCGAAAGAAGTTCACTTCAGACTACCACTTCAGACTACACTTCAGACTACAGTTCTGAGGCAAGTCCAGATTAGCCTCTGGTGTGTCGGTGCGCAAAGCCCCCATTCAAACAATTTTTTTTTCGGTCACGACAAATTCGCGTCACATACTCATAATCGCCCTGTGTGTCTTTACTTTTATTTTTAAAATATTTTTTAATGTACAGAATAGCTTCACATTTATGTCAAATTTAAAGTTTACACATCGCTTGTCAGACCTGAGCAAGAATACGCCCATACTATACTGAATCCTCGCTAAACTAATCTCAACAATATACGAGAATCTATTCAAAATCGTGATTCACGATTCATTCTTTTCAATTACTTCTAATGCCCTAGTATAACGCTACTGAAATCTATGCTTGAGCTTCATAATCCACATTTCCACCGTAAACTATAGCTCGCCTCATTCTTTTTCAAAAGTTCCATTTCATCTTCTCATTCGACAACGTGTTCATCCGTCCAGCCTATCGGTCATCTCGTCATCTTCATCATTATGCCGTTTATTCCCAGCGCACGTGTACGAAACAATTCCAAAAACCATTTTTCTTTACGCACTGCCCTGGATTCCTGACTCCATCATCTGACCAACAGACATCCGACATTTCATGACTGCTACCGAAAATCATTTTTGTTATAACTGTCGTACTGTCCTCCCTCCATTCATGTAATGCTCCTTAACGTGGCCTTTGAGGTTGTGATCAATAAATACTTCTGTATTTACATGTTCTCTTCTCTTTAGTACGTCATTTACCTGATGTAGTACATATATTCTGTTTTTTTTTTTATTTTATTATTGAATTGTATCTTTTTATTCGTCTGCTTGCGATTTGTGTTGGCACCGTTGCTGTGCGCTGTTGCGGAAGAAGGGTGCGGCTGCTCCGGGGCGTCCAACGTTTCAACAGAGCTGTTTTTGTGGCAGGCAAAAAAAATATCGTGATAATTATCCATATGCTGGTAAACCGAAGTCAGTCATTCTTGAACCCACAAAAAAAAAAAAAAAAAAAAAAGCAGTAACCAACTCCACTAGGAATGCAAGCCAGAAGGAGATTGCATATAGGAAATCTGTAAGCACCAAAATTTATCATGAATGCTGTTTTTTTCTACTTCCTAATTATAAGTGTTCAAGAAGGCAAACCTTTTCTTTTCTTTTAATTCATTGTTTCTACCTTTATGACGCATTCTTTTCCTCTTCCTCATTCTTCCCCTTACCGTTCCCTCTTCCGGCGAGGTTCGCCGTTTAATTACCCAGCCGGCGGCAGAAGGTCTCTACTGTCGTCACGGCTCCCCTCCCCCCCCCCCCTCCTCATCTCTCCCCTTTTCCTTTGGTTATCGAAAAGGCCGCGACGCGTGTGCTATGCATAAAGAAACTCAATCTATTTTGGGGATAAAAGGAAGGTGCGTGGCGCCAGAAGTGGCGGAGACGGTGGTTTCGGGGTTCATTTATTATCAGTATAGTTTTCCGCTCCTCGTGCTCCCTAATTCAACTACAACGAAGGGCAGCTTTCCAAGCTTTGCAGACGCCGGTGTGTGGTCAGGAGAGGGAAAAACCAAAGCCTGGATCGATGATGAGGAAAACTTGCGACCGAGCATAGAAGTTAGGGAAAGAAAGAGTGGCTTCAAACTAAGGATGCGAGATCGATGAGGAAAAAAAAGGGCGTGGATTCGATGCTGGATGCAGGGTCCGAGGGGAAGGCATCACTCGTAAGCCCGTTTCCGGTCTGATAAGCGACGTCGCGAACCCGGCGTAATGTAGCGCAATACGGTAGAGAGATATACTGCCTTAATTATCAGTTTCACTGACTACTTTCCCGACGAGTTGGTGGAAGGGATACTCAATCACGGCGGCGAAACACTCTGCAAGCGGGAAGGAAACAAGGCCAAAAAGTAAGGTGCACGGGAATGGGTCCACGTTGCTTCATACGCGCTGTGCGGCAGCCCTGATTCTTGTAGCATGACATAGGCAAGTGTTACGTCACGAAATCTGAGCGACGGCAGCACTGCGGTTAAGCACTGATCTTCACGTTAGTCCAGGTAACGTGGTTCCATATTATGCAAGCTTTGCTTGTTCCTGTGTTTAAAAGACCTGTGCTTTGCACATTTTTGGTTGTTTTCATCCCATCCTTATTCCATTAATTATAAATTGGTTTAGCTTTTGTGAATTGTTTAGTTGTCTGCTTTTTAAATTGGACATGGAAACCTTGTGATATGAATTTGTTACCAGGGCATTCTCAAGGTGTAGTATCTGGCCGAAAGCATTTCATTGTGCGAGCACTGAGGCTTTTATTCAGCTAGAAAATAGTTCTCTTCCCGCTGGGTTGCGCGGCGATTCTTCCTACGCAAGCAAATAAAGTATATTCGGCCAAGGCTGGTTTTAGATGCCGTGGTGGCGTTAACGAAGGAGTTTCGCTGATAACTGCTTTGAAGTACTAAGTCATCACTGCTTTTTTTTCTCTCTTAAAAATATTTCCAACAATACATTTAAACTAGAGGTAAAAGAGAAAATAGGATAAAAATAATCGAACATTCTGGTTTAAACGCAGTTACACAGGTAAAGGTAATCTAGAGTGCACTAGAATATGAATGAGGCTGTGAGAGAGCTGGAAGTATCAGAAAAGATTAATGTCTGGGGGGAGGGTATCATAGAAAGGCAACTGGGTTTTATACCGCTAACAGAGGGAACGACTGACCATGCAGTTGCGAAATAGGTAAATACGGGAAATTGGGAAAAGGTTGAGGTTTTAATTGATATATCCTCTTATGTAGGAAATTATTCAGTACAGGTAAACTCTCTAGGAGTGGATAGAAACAAAATTCCAGACTGGTTACATGTGGGAATTCAAAGGCATTGCTTTCTGAGCGGTCAGTTCCTTTCAAAGAAGTTCTTCCGGCGATGTAATTCGTGTACGTGGCTTTATGTGCATGAATACCGGCACGGGTTCGGAACTGTTAGCTACACAGCAATGAGGTATCAGTTACAGCGTGGTAACTATTTACTCTCAATTTTACACCCATTTTGGTCGCATTCTCATTGCCTTGCCGGCGCCAATTGTTCCCGCGCCTTCTCACCCCTCAGCTCACTACAATATGCTTCGATTTGAAGAGTCGTTGCTGCTACTCTCCCCACACTCAGTGGATCCCTCTGATGACGTCAATGAGCGCGCGCTGATTCTTTTTTTTACCTAAGTGGGATCACCCGCGCGCC
Organism: Amblyomma maculatum; assembly: GCF_055883805.1. NCBI lineage: Eukaryota > Metazoa > Arthropoda > Arachnida > Ixodida > Ixodidae > Amblyomma > Amblyomma maculatum. Next base: position 47,561,772 of record NC_139353.1, on the reverse strand, counting down.
GAGTCTGTGCCGTGACATCTCCATACATGCGTGAGCTTTTTATCGATGCAGTGTGTGCGTCTCGTTATGAGACGGAATGACGAGCCACCTTATTCAGACCATCTCAACGTGACAACATAGGTCTCCGACATAATATCCCCTAATGGTGCTGCGAATGTCTTTTAAACTGTGGGCCGAAAAATGTAAATATAATAAAGGGTGGAAGAAGTCAAGATAGGGCCCTTTGGTGATGATAACCGAAGAGACCCGTGTTAGGGGAATATTGCCTATCGAGAGCGGGCTCTTCTACCTGTGCAACTTCATGCGGTGAACTTTGGGCTCCTTAAATTTGATTTTTGATTTAGGCCGTGCGTGCTGGTCCATCTTTGAGGGCCCAGTCGGGAGTGTCATGTGCGTCCGTGGAACATTCAGCCCTGTTGACTAAATGCCACCAGGCTGGCTAAGAATTCCACGCGACCTCTATCACATTCTTTCGCGCGCTCCAGATGACACCAGAAACAAAAGGAATCCCGTCTTCTATAACTCAGGCTGAGGTCAGGAGAAATGCTTGAGTCAACGAGACGCTCGAAAAGCAGAAACGCCATTCTCAAACAGATGCCTCTGTCGCAAAAGCTCCTTGGTCTAAGAACACGCCTGTAAAACAAACCAAGAGTTTGCAATCGCACCCTTCAGAAGCATGTCTATGCCCACTTACCTATTTCCCATTTAACCAACTATGCTAAATAGAATGTAATCTTACTGTGTTAACCCCAACGGAATTATGTATACACTTAGAAAATGAATTGAACTTACCAGCTGTTCGCTCTTCTCTAATCCACACAGTTAAAAGAGTGCTTTAGAGTTATGTAAAAAAATTATGTATTGGCTTATATGAAAGGAAAGACTCAATATCTGTCACACTTCTCCATGGACAGTCGAGTCGCGCCGTAAAGGAAACTGGGGAAGGTGGGAGTGAAACCGGAAAGGTAAACAAGTGGTGCAATAGATGGCAGTTATGTAAGACAGGTTTATCGTTTTTATGCACATGTAGGTTCTTATTTTGCGTACGTATTAGTAAGGACATTTTTTTTATAAGAAAGTAAACTAGTATAGCAAAAAGCAGTAAAGTTGTGTCGGCGTTCCTAGCTGCGTGGTTATTTGTTTCAGCCGCGGTATTAAAATGCACAGCACGAAAATGATCGGAAGTAGTGCGGAGGCAACAAAAGCCGCTGCAGGAACACATACCCAAATTGAGTCGTCGAACTTTGTTATAAAATACATGGAGGGGGGAAAATTGTAAACAAAATTGAACGACGACGGTTTTGAGAACTATATTTGTGCGCTTCTGCGCCTTCATTCAGGTGACTGGCCACCTCGTATACAGAGTGTACAGTCAGAACCAGACCCGTGGAGGAGGAAACGAAGAAGCAAAGAAGGACAAGAGTGAAGAAGCAATCAAGCTCTGGAGAGAGCCAGCCTGTCGGCTGCATCGTCGCTAGTGGAACTGGAGCTTTATTAACTGCTCAGGTTCCAGAGAGGGTGGTCGCCTTTCAGAGCGGTCTCCTCTTAGATTGCTCCGGCGCCGTCGGATGCCAGTTGCTCTTACCTTTCCCAGCAGCCGCCCACATCCCTACAGCGTCTTTTCTCTTTCTTTACCAAGCCAGCCGCAGTGACTCTTCTCTGCTTCGTCCAGTCGACGGCGTCGACCCTGTCATCGTTCTTCTTTGGAACGACGGGATGGGAAAGATACGGCAGGGAAGAACGGAGTTTCAGAACAACTATCCCCGAACACATACACACAGGAGTACGAACAAATGCACCCACAAAACGTCACAAAACCGAGTTGTGTGCAGCAAGGGACCAGCTCTGCTGTGGCCTTAGACGTGAAGTGCAGGGTGGCCTCATATGAAAGGGAACAATGTTTTATGATTGACTAAATGATTAATCTGTTCATATTTTTTAGAAGCAAACATTTTCTTTTCGATAACTATACTTTTTTCCTTCCTTATAATACCGAAAGGACTTTTTCAACTTTGCTATAGAAATGACGTGGAAAGTCGTATCTTTTTACGCTCTGATCATCCCCTTCCGTTTTGAGCTACCTTGTGCCAAAGGCGAGACACTGAGACATACTACTACAAAGTACTTGCCTCATCACTTCGTTTACATTTTGGGAATGATTTAAAAGAATGACTGTTATTTATTATATGACCACTGAAAGCCACAAGGAATAACAATAACTTGACTGTTCTGGTCCACCACCTTCACGTGGTTAGGTTCAGAGGACATGTGTCTCTTTCGGAGGAGCATCACCAGGACACTGCACCAATTTAAAACGACTCGGTAGAAATTCTGGAAGGAGGCTCTGGCTTGTCGTACGCAACTGCGGGTAGTACCTAGGAGAAACAAAGCAGAAGAGTGTCGCGTAGTATCTAAGAGAAGGTCCGGCCAGCTCGTTTCCTCTTTTGGAAGCGAGAGATGACCCTTGCTTTTCTTTCGCAGTAGAAAAGCGAAATAAAGAAGAAATTAGGTAAGAATGGAGAGAAGAGTCTCTCGTTTCTTAGCTGGTTGACCGTTAGACTAGTCCGTACTGTTTCGTTCCTGAATTCTTTCTTGCTCTCCCCACTCCTCTCTCTCTCTCTCTCTCTCGTGTTCTCGAGACGCTAGTTGTTGTGTGCCTGGGAATACCGGCCACCCAAGGCCATCCCCTTGAAACTGCTCGCGGAAGATATTTTCGGTTCTTATGCCCGTTTACTTTTCCACGTCCTGAAAGCTGCGCAATGGTACCACTTTTGGTTTTCAACAAAACAGACTGATTGTCTTTCCTTTCCCATCCCACACCTGCAACTTTGCAGTCTTCTTTTCTTATTTTTATTTCTTGAGCGAAGAATGTTAGTACAGCCAATTTTCTTTTTAGAGACCGAGCATAATATTTAAGCTCAAATCGAGGAGATAATCTCTATTCAAATTATTGAGATATGCCGCTGAAAAACTTTCTAATTTCTATTACGGAACCAAACCTTGCCACTTATGAGCCATCAGAAAACATGTCCAGTAAACGCGTCGCCAGCCAGTTCACCAAATAGAATTAGTTTGCTTGTGTTTGCGTGTTCGGCCCATGTAAGAGCTCCACTCGTGCCACCATCGATGGTGTTTTTCATGTCATAGCTCCTTCTCAAGCGAAAATATAATAGAATGACGAAAAACAATCCACTGCACCTAATCAGGCACATTTCAAGCGCTGCAGGTAGCATTATTAAAAAAGGTCCCTTGCCGAACTGCGCAGCATGAAGAGTGCCTAAATAGCTGCCAGTAGCGCAGTAGCACATTCCAACATAACCGCAATGCCTTCTTCCCGCGCGGTGATCGCATTTGTAGCGGGGGCGCTGCAGTTGCGTTAGGATTAACTCACGGCTTACGCTCAAACGAGATTGGCGACGGTTTCAATCTTCCTGCTTGGACAACGCGCAGTTGTCCTAATTTCCTAATGACTATATCTAGAATCGAGGACAGCTTTCAGTGCAGCAACCGCTACGGGGGAGGTGCTTTATATGGTGCTTTACTTGCCGCAATACTACGCCAACTAGTTCAGGCATATCTCGCTGTAGTTACGGCTTCGGTCTCTGTTCTCTCTTGACATTAGGTAAATAGTTTTCGAGCATACAAATGTGATCAAAACTGTTCCTTTACGAAGATGAAGGCCTATGTCAACGCATATTCCCGAATAATGAGCAGTTCACAAGACGGGCAGCGACCCAAATCATTAACTGGCGTGCGCGACGTCCGCCTTTTATGTGCTCCTGCACCTTAGTGCGAATAGAACCTGCCAGAAAGTCAAGATTACGCAAGGGCTTGGTGAACCCTTGATTGTACTTGAACTTTTCGCAGGTTAGCTAATCTGTAACGCTCAAAATGAAAGAAAATGCAGTCGTCACTCATTTCAGTTAAATATTTGGGCGACTGTACATTATAAAAAGAAGCGCATTCGCGAAAGCGTAGCACAACCGGCGAAGAGACTCCGCAGACGAGTCACACCTAGACTTTACGAAGTATTGCCAACACGTGGCGCAGCTATCGTCATGCGCGTAGCGTGTTATAGTGGTGCGCTCCTAGTCGATATTGCTGACGTGACGTCACGATTGAAACGAAACTAACTAAGCATCACATGTAATGGGAATTAGTCCCCGCGTAAGTATTCAATAATTCATCTATAGAAATAAATAATTCACTTTACGAAAAGTGTGGGCTTAACGGTTCAGGGGGATTATATGTATGAACTTTGATTTTCGAGGTGGACACGCTACCGAATAAGGCACGCAGGCTTTCATTTAAGTAAGCTCATTATTACACGTGATTATGTACAGAGTGCACATGAAGACCACAATAACTGTTTACTGAGAGTCTATTTGTAAAATACACAGCCAGTGGCTGAGCTACACTATTTTGGCAGAAAATACAACATTAATCGTTGTATTAACTTATCGTTACACCTGTCATTTTCCGCTCCATAGGCCTCTGCCTTATCCGCCGTTTGAGGTGAACCGTGTTGTTAGTCGCCACGTTTCTGCCTTATGAGTGGGTACCTGTATAGCGTATAGAGTTGCTTAATTCATCTTACTCGCTGAAACTTCACTACAAAACATGTGGAGTTTTCAGAACCGAGTCCATGATCTTGGACATGATTTCTAAAAAGTTTGAAGTGTTTAAAATTAAGTTTCCCGTACGTTGTTTTTATTTTAACTTTAAATGCCATGAAGAAGCACACTGGGTAAAACGAAATATAGAAAATATAGCTGCAGATAGAAGAGGTGAAATAATATGCGCATATCTCATTATATTGCCTGCTCTTTCTATTCTGCCCTTTTATTCGTTGTCTCAGGAGAGAGGAAAACAAACAAAATGAAGTAGAGGAAAAGCCCTGAACAGCACAGCTTTGTCGGGCTTAAAACCAATACAAGGTAATTTGAAAAGAAGCAAGAGCTCAAATTAACAGAAACCCGTTGGAGAATACTCGACGCCTTAAAAAATATAAACAATAATCGCACTATAACTGCCATCCCCCAAGATTGAGGGACTCCTTCCGGGATCCTCATTCTGGTACGGGCGCCATTGACTGCATCGCGTTCCGTACTCCAATCCGTGTTTACCGCAGCCTAGACACCCTGCCAGCACGCGTAAATTCGGTACGGACTGGAGCGATGCGAGGAAGCCGGATCTGACCCCCGCCGGAGATCGGATCAGGGCTAACGCCTCCACTGTGGCCCTGTGCGCGTAAATCCTCATTCCTCCACATGCCGTCGCGAACGCCCGCGGTCGCTTCATTTCCTGCCCTCAGTGGATGCCGCATCTTTTCGCTACGCTCTGCGCGCTTCTCGTGCGTTCGATGCACAATAAATGCCTGATGACTCTCGCTCAGACCGCGAAACTATGCATTGTCTTCTTGGTCTCAATGGCAAATTATTTGTTTTGTCGCATAGGGTTCACCCGTAACATGAATTCAGTGTCACTCTCTATCGCAGCGTATATAACTGTCCTCAGGCGGTGAAACACTGAACGCTTGGAATAACAAAACAGTGTTCATAAAAATGTAACGTATTCCTAGATTGTCCTAAGCAATTTTGCTATGCTTGGTTTCTTCATTTCCTGCTAATAAGGGACAATGTTGTGCTGACGCCTTGCGTAACTTTCTTCTATCTGAGATACAAATTGCGAATAAAGCATGAAATGCCCGTCAAAGCACATCACCCAGCAAATGAATTCGATTGGATCTCATGACGTTTCGGTTATGGTCCCCTTGCAACAATCAACCACACTTTTGCACTCTAGAACGGGCAGAGGGATATTATAGGACAGCCGGCCAAAGCCATAGGCTGGAGGGCCCTACTGAAGAAACATTTGGTCGTCTTGCCTTTGGGTACCCTCCAAATGCAGTTTTGAGACAAGTTGCTCAAACGTGGCATTCAAATTACGTTACACGTTGTTTTTTTAGGTTGTTTTTCTTTTTTTTTGTAAAAAAACCTGTCACATTCAACGCTATGACCAAGGCTAACTTGCCAAAATCAAAAGAACCAAAGGTAAAAAAATTGAACTTTTCAGTGGCTGCCGCAGCACTTGGCAGCTGATGACAGCAATAAGATTTCTTTTACGCATAATGTGTCATCACACTAACTTCCACATTTGTTAGAGGGGAGAAAAGGACCATAAAGCACAGAGAGCTGGCCACAATTAAGTGCTTTCAGTCAGTCATCTCCTACAAATTGCAGAATTGCTGCAGTAACTTTCATCTGCCCAAAACGGATGTGAAAATAGAAAGGAAAAACACGACAAAGACGATGCCATATGTGTCTGCCTTCTTCACCCAGGTTTATCGTCCCGCAGTCTGATTTCATTGTAGGGGTTTTTCCAGTAGTTTAGACATTTGTATCTCTTACAAATACGAATTAAAACTTCGACGTTAGAAAGCATCTAGCGCTTTATGCGCCGTACATTTCTAGCTGATCGGAATATACTGTGAACTTCTGAGATGCAAATACTACTGGTTTTACAGGACAGTGCTCTGATATAGAGCAGTGGAACCACGTTCATTCGGTTAAATCAGTCAGGAGAAACAGCTTCAGAGAGAACACTGCGATAACCCCACCTGTACATAAGCACTGTCACCACCTCCAGCCCGAAGCCAGCGTGCTGCTTAGCCAACGTTATTGTGAACAGGTTACAGCAAAAAGAACTGCAGTAGACGTAGCCTAGCTGCTGAAGCCAACTTGGGACATCGTAAGTTACTTTGTATGAGACCATCATCAGGACGAGGGAAGAGAATAACAGAATAAAAATAATTTTGGGTTGCAGTGACCGTGACACCCCCACGTGCCTTGATGCGACTTCCACAGACACCGGGCTGACGCTATAACACAATTCTTTCGTGACACCGTATGAGCGTCCAAAGCCAACGCCCCAAGCCTCGTAGAAGACCCTCTACCGGGGAAGACACCGTAAATTGGTATTAGCTCCCGTGCGCGGAGACATTTCAGCTACCGGATCAGGATGGGGGAAAAAAATAAAGAGAAAAAAAAAACAACAATTTTGGCTAACAGGCGTGAAGGCATTAGGCCGGAGGCCGCTCGGAACGCCCGAGCAATAACTATCATCTTAAACAACTAGAATGCTGCTTCTGGCTTGAGGCAGCGGGAGAAGGAAAGACATCGTTGAGAGATAGGGGTGAGGGGGGGGGGGGGGGTATATAAATGGCCCTGTGTTGGCTTTTAAAAGTCCTCGGAGAGAGGCAAAGACCAAGATTTACGGAGTCGCGGCTTCGGCCTTATCGGCAACTTGCAGTCGAGGACAGCAAGCCTATTTTCCTGATGCGACTTTCAAGTCCTACGACGCGGACTCCTCGCGGCCAACGTTCGAGGATACGCGTCCGGCGATTTGGTCTTCCGCTTCCGTAAACATTGCAGCCATCATGCTGTGTTCTGGGCCGGCTGTATCGTTTAAAGGTATATTTCTCACACTCATACGAAAATTCTACACTGCCAATAAAAGGCATTTGAACGCTGTGTAATAACTCAGGATCGCTTCAGCCGTGCCATTTACGGAAACTGCAGGCCTTTATTTTCTATAGATGTAACGGCGTTCTCATTTCCGCGTCCATTTATCCAGTTAGTTGCCCTCTCTTTACGACTTGCGCTGCTGTGTTGGAGCTACTTTAAAATACGTCTTCTGCACCCCAACTGGTTTAAAATACATGCGCATGAACTCCATAGACTCCTCCTGCGCATGCGCAGAGGAATTTGTGCACTTGCAACGGCACCATGAGGCAAAGAGTTGCGTAGATAGTCGAAAAGTCATCTGACCTGTCAGCGCAACCTTTCATAATAATTGAAATTGTTCCGTCAAAAGCGAAAAACAAATCTATACCTGCCCATGGGTCGAAGATATGGCATGGAGTGGGGGGGAGGGGGGGGGTGAATTGTTTATTCATGCCGACTGCTATCCCCCGGCAATTGTACTGCCGTTTACGTCTTGCAAAGAAATTTCTCCTCAAGTCTATACTCTTGTTGGAGGTATTCGTGTACAGTTTACAGCTTCCAAGCTTTTGAAGAAGAGTCCAAGTATTGCGGTGCACATGATGCATTGTACACAGAGTGCATTACGCTTTAAAGTAACGGAATGCAGCGACACATTTTTGATGCGCATTGAGTTGAGGACGAAGGAGGGTCCAGATTTGAACAGCGCTACAGGGAGTATGCACCTACACCACTTATAAATTTTGTGGTGCACCTATAGCATTACAAAAGCCTTGTGCTTATCTAACCACGTCATCATCTCCTGCTGCAGCTTGTAGTGGAGAAGCTATGCTCTGCACTACAAAATGGTGCCTATGACGTCACCTGAATACTTCCTATAGCCGCCTTGCTACGACTTTCTGAGAAAGCGCCTCTCGAAGGGTAGAACTTTCAAAGCTGCAGAGTGTCAGATGGGACAATAGAGAATAGACATAGGACAGCGCTGACTCGAAGATGGAAATCTTTTTTGGCTGACCACCAGATACAAATGCCCCGCTGGCGACCAGCAGCGGAAAAAAAAGCAGTTATATGTATAAGAAAATAAGAAACAAAAAACGTGAAGTTACAAATGGCACGTGTCAAACCTCAAATTCCCGAAAACCTTTCTTTCTTTGACAACGCTTCAATGGCTACACTAATACATTCGTCCTGAAGCTGTCCTATAATATTGCTTCGATTTATTCTCATGTCGAGGACACGCGGTTTCTTCCAGGAATATCACGCTGCAGTCCTGGTATTCAGGCTCACAGAGTTATTGCCACCAGGTCCTTCATTTTTTTTGCAGTTTCTGTAGCTCTCTGCTATGTTCCTTCTAAAGGGAGCACGCACCAAGCTATATTTTTTTAAAGCAAAAGCGTGGCCTAGTTGGTAATCAACTGATATAAACAGCACGAAACAAACACGACGAATAAAGAAAGACTTGGACGAGAGCTGACCTATAGCCGAAGTTCATTGCTAGACCCACGAATATAAATACGCCAGGTTAAAGCAACGGGAAAACGACAGCAAACGCGCACGAAAATTACTGAGGTTTAACTCTTATAAACTTAGTTACAGTACGAAATCTCTGTGATCCTTGGTTGAACTTGTAGAGGTTCAACAATCTTAAGAGCGTAAGATATCGGCCGTTGCTGCCGCAGGCGCTGCTGCCGCTTCGACCTTGGTTCGCTTCCAGGCTTGGTAAGCTTTCGAATTACTCCAATGCAGATTCTGCAGTTCTCTTTAATTTTTATGTTGGTAGATAGTTTTTCGGAGTATATTTGATTTTGGTTATCTCGGTACATATTCTTTGGACGCAGTTGTAACAGAAGGAGGCTCAAGCTATCGGAGTTTAAACCTGATTGGTGCGTACAATCCAACGCATTGGGGCATCCCAGATATTGTTTTTTTTTTCCTAAAAGCATAACTCACGCACGCTAGTGGATCGAGTTATATTATACTGAATAACTGGTTGCAAACATGAATCGATTTAAAGTTTTGATGAGACACAAGGATTATGAGGCATGCGTTAGTGAATTGTTCTGGATTAGTTTAGACCCCCCGGGGACCTCTAGCGCGCAGAGAGATTGCAGTGCACACCAACGGATTTTACGTGTGGCCTCCATCGTGGCGTGACCCCTGCGGTTCTTGATTGAAATTCAATCTCATTATACGACCTCCCTAGCCATCCACAGAGCCCCTACACAATAGAGTGTAATGAAGCAGAACAAACTGCAAACGCAACAACGCAGATAATAGATAAGAAAAAAAATTACAAGGGTTCAACGCTGCTGAACTATATATTGAGCGAAGCATTAGCTGCGGATTAACGAGGGTTCTTCTTCTTCTCTTTTCCTTTTTCCTCAGCCCACATATAAAGCCCCGCTTTAACCAAGCCGTATGAACGTGCCTTAGTGGCCTATAGGGGTAACGTGAATGCCAGGGTCCTAGCAGGCTGATTCTGACATAACCGTCCTATGTGAAACGAGATACCCAATTTGGCAGCTCCTGCCAACTGAGCCGCTGCTCCGTCCGCGCCACGACAACCGCTTGATTTGAGAGCCCATCTCTCGCTTTTGTGTCACGTGGGGCGTGACGTCACAGCGTCACGTGGGTAAGACGTGGCTACCACCGCGCTACGTTGACCGCTTGAGTTGGCAGCCCAGCGCTCACCCTAGTGTCACGTGAGGTGTGACGTCACAGCGTCACGTGGGTAAGACGTGGCTATCGCCGCGCTACGATAAAGGCTCGAAACCTGGAGTAGTATTGCTTTCGCAATAAAAAACTGCATGTCAACATGCTCTTTAGCACGTATGAGCAGGAAGCGAGTGGGCGGCGGCGCATGCGGCTGACCCCTCTAAATTACTTGATCCTCACCTTATCACCGCCGCGTTCGAATCCACGCTGCTACCGCCACTGTTCGTGAGGGTTGCTATGAATGCATGATGCAGGAGTTTATTGTTTGCCCATGCGTGCAAAATAGTTTTCTTTCGGCGGCGCGCACTTTCTGCGTCAGGACTTATATAGTTCCTGTCCAAGGTCGAGTATGAACACTCGAAAAAGCTTTGGCAAGTACGGTCAAAATTTTTCTTGGCCCAAGAGAACGCATGAAAAAGGAATAGCATGCGAGTATTAGTTGCGCTATACTAGCGAGCAGTGATGGCAGCAGCGTGGCTTTGCTCGTGCCGGTGATAACGCGAGCACCAGGTAATCCATGTGGGTAAGCCGGACGTGCCGACACTCCATCGTTCGTTGCAGCGCATCTGCTAATAGAATGCGCTTGAAAACAATTTTTTTCTAGCTCGGCCACCGCTAGCGTGTTCCATTTAACTTGTGGTGCAGCTGTACATTGTTATGTTTTTTTCCTTTTTGTTTTTTGTTTTTTTCAGGCGTTCACGAGGCATATTCCTGTCTGGCTCTGTTATGACAACGGATTGAGGTAAACCATTTTCTTCTGACAAAGCACGAATTGCCTATTGTGCTTTACGGAGCTTGTTTGTACAACAAATTTCGCGCTGTTCCTCTTTCTGTCAATTTTTCCCAGCTTTTGAGGGGCTCGGAATACAGCTTTAACACCTACTAGGTTGAATACTCTTTTCAGTCTTTCTGAGACACGGTAAATGCATCGACAAACTATCATATTTTCTTTTTTGTCTCATCATCCGCACGTGGATCTTCAATTCTGTTCATTCTAGGTAACTTAAGACTTGAAATAATAGATTCAGCTGTGGAACAAATGTTTCGGTACGTTATATTCGTACTCCACAATGTCTGTGGCAAATAACTGCAGAACAATGCAAGAAAGATGAAAGTTGCATTGATAGTAACCGCTGGAGGCCATTATATCAGAATTACATTGTCATAACAACAAATTGAGATTGATCGTCATGAGAAATATTTGAAGCGCACGTGGTAATACGGCTTCACGGCGAATGTACTGACGCAACCTACGTAGCGTTGCTCGGAAAAGAAAGAAACATTGCTTGAATGGGAGCCTTGACACGAGTTAGATATATCTTGGCAGTTTTTGTTTTCTTGCACAAGACGTGCGAATTGTATTTCCTATTCTAGCCGCCAGTGGAGTATTGGTATCATATGTCATTAGCCAATAAACATTTCAGGGGAGAGTCAGCGCTGCGCTGGGGTCATTCTGTCTTACCTCTTCTCTCGACCTGTAGTTATTGAAGACTACTCGCCCAATAATTTGTTATTTGGGGATATAAACTAAGGATACGGGGATGGCAGGCGCCGATCGGGAAGGCAGGCAATATAAATAATACCCTATTGGACCAGCCGAAGGCGTGTTCAAGGGGGGCTGACAGATGAAGACGCAAAACTGAGGCTCAGGTCTCGACCATTTCGACGCTGTCATGACGAGGCGAGGTGAAATGGAGAGAATAATTATCAGTTTGAACGCAATGATAGTGGCAGTATTTGAGGGAATCCGAGGTGCGAAGCCGACCGACACATCTGCACACACGGCAGCCCTCATCACGCGCAGCAGTCGCTGCCCACCTCTCGAGGTGAAAACTAACGCTGACTATCCCTCACTTTAAATTTAAGTTTGTTTAAGTGTGTTGATAATTCTACGGGAACATATATTTATTATTATAGTTAAGGGTGCTCATATCTTTCATGCAAGAAACATATCACTCAAGAGCAACAAATCTCTTCACTTATAAAGCGCATCGATGGGACATGGTTTATGTTAGATCGCAATAATAATTAGTTCTCAAATCTAGTTTTTACAAACGTTTTTACAACTCCAAGCTGCTGGTTCGCAAGCTTTAAGCGATTTTTGTGATGATGTCCAGCAAATGCAGACGTCTCTTTCTTAATTATTTCTAAAATTTTCTAAAATTCTCGATGCCAATAAAATCCATAAATAACTTTTACCTGCACTCTCCATACAGTTTACTGGTCCCTGCTTAATGGTTGCGATATCTACTCCAGAAAGCAGTAGAATACACTTAAGATATGAAGGAAATTGCTAATAGCTGATTGCACTAGGCATACGTAAAAGTACACCATAAGATTCTCAAGCAAAGTTTTTTCATAAACATGGCAAAGTAGTGATCCATGATAGCGAATAAACTGAATCTTTCACATGTGTGCCCGCGTGCACGTCATCAATACATGATCCGGTTTTATTCAGCAGTGACGGAATGAATATCTAGAATCTAGGCTCTGATAGTTGAAATTGTATATGTCCATATGAAAGCTGTATTTTGGTAGATCGGTGCTCAAAGTGTTTCTCTAACGCTTGTTTCCAAGACGAACTGAGCATTCGTAGTGAAAACAGCCAGTTTCTTTCCATATAATACAGCATGGAGAGTTTCGTAGTAACAGAGACGCGCATGCGCAGACGGTCGTGTGAAAAGGCAGACTTCATAGGTCGGAGGCCTGACGTTCCCTAGCCAACTATTTGTACAGTGACTTACTACGAAACGTTAGGTTCCTACGACAGTCATAAATTGCTTCATTCCACCATGCCATTTCTCGCCGCTGGTCGGGAAAAGAAGGCAGCTGCCTATAATAGGCGCGAGTCTTATACGGCCATATTGGCTGTCATTAAGCGGGGTATTGCGGTAAGGGTTATTAGATGATTGAGAAGCCACAAGCCTCACTGAGCTCTACGCTTAGCGAAGCAGACGTGCTGATCGGTCCTTAGCGTGCCACTTTCTGCAACAGAGAGAAAAGTTGCGCACGCAAAACTGCGCAACATGTGCTGAAAAATAAGAAAGTATAACCACGACATTAAAAAATAAACTGACGGATAGGGTGTTTAAAGGAAGAACAGCACTTATGCGCGCTATATGAGGCCTGCCGCTTTGTCTTGGGGTCCACTCATGCAGGCTTTTGACCAGGATTTGCGCCTAGAGTGAGGTATTAAGCCGGTCGAGTTCAATCATCCGCAGATTGCGGGTTGTCGAGCCGCGGAGCTGAGGGCGTGGTCATATCGAACTTTACGACCTTTCCTCTCCACGAATACATCGTACGCTCATCCGTGTTGACCCCCCTCTCTCCCCCTACTACGCCCAACATCTGAGTAATCACGCCACGTAGGTACTTTATGTTACACGTAGACAACAATGGAAATTTAACGTGGATCTTGCGTGGATTAACTGAGACCTTTATAGAAATATGCAGGGCTGCCCACGATCACTCGAGAATGTAATTTCACTTGTTAATAAGCCTAATTACTTTGTCTGATTTGACCTGTTAGGTAATAAAGTGCTTTTCTAAACTCGATTTTCCTCCGCGTGGTACAGCATATATCCTCTGCGTCACAATACCAAGAGGCTGCTAGCAATCTAGATATCTCGGATACCACTGAGGCATTTTCTAGGGTGAATGACTATAAGCAGCTAATCCTCCTTGGTATCGAAATTGTGAAGAACGAACGGGAGGAATTTGAGTACATCTCGCATATATTGCCTATGGCGCTCCTTGGCAAAGCTGCCATTACAAAGCAAATCTTGCATCATTTTGGTCGTAAATTTCAAACAAAAATAAAGATTAGGACTTTTGCAAAAATATTGGTATTTAAGAAAACCTTTCTCTTATTTAAATAGTTACTCATTATAGTTACACAGTAGACAGCGGAAACGTATACATCCACATTCAAAAACATTGTAGCTGAAGAAATTTGTTCCCGTATAGGGTTAAAACCCTGCGTTCCCAACTAACAGTACGGCTGGCCCACTTATTTCAGCTAATATAAGTGTGGCGTTGATCCAATGTTTAGTCCATGCAAAAATCAATAGACAGAAAACACTGAAAAAAAAAAAAAAAACTCTGCTTCATCCCTTTCTACCAAATACACTGATTACACATCCCGTGTCCTTTCCTGACGTTCATGGGGGGTCAGTACTTTCATGATGACGTTGGTGTATCCAAATATAAGCCTTGGCTGAAGGGCTCCAGGACTGATGTTTTTAGACTTTATGAATTATTGTCAAGAATGTGATACTTCTAAAAATCTATTATCACGTACTCGGTGGCTCGGGATACCAAGGAGAGCTTTTGTGACAGGAGTTCAGCCCAGACACAACGGCAGCAACCAGCACAGATGCGCATGCGAAAGCAACACTAAATCGTCCCACCAACTTCTCCGTCCTTCACTGTTCAGTCATGCGTTACTTGGCAATACTACGTGTCAATATACAGGCGCTATTGTATTTATACATAAATATATATGTTATCCAAGAGAATATGAGAAAGGGTTGCACAGGAACAGTTTTGCCAAGTAACTTTATTCTTAGGCCGCCATTTTTGTAATAGAACTGATATTCTGTGATCTACTCGACCTCTTTCATCTCCTGTGCTACGATATATATCAACTTCGCCAAGCCTAGAGGCCTATACTAGCTTCCGTTTAAATCGATCGACACATACGCACTCGATGCCAAACCTCTTTCGCCACACGGGTGGTATAGATCCATATCTAGCGCGAATTACCGGCCACGTTTACGAAAAGCTTATCTGCGAGCCTGATCCCGAGACAGAGCGGACAAAAGCGACAAAAGAGAGGCCCCCTAGTTCGCTCCGGCGACCGCAGGAGAGTCACCATCGCCGCCGCCCCATCCATCACCCAGACTCCGCAGACTTCAAAGAAGAGATCCCTATGATCGATACCTTCCTCTTCTTGGCTCTTTCGATTTCATACGTGCTCGCCTAATCTCAAAGCCTTCTCACTCATTAGTGCCCAAAGAAGAGCGGCTCGCCTCTCGTCCTTAGTCTTTTGCAAAAACTTTTCTATGCAACGGAGTGAGACGTGCCGCTGGGTGAAACCTGAAAGCGAGGCCCACCCGAATGAGTATGATCGAGCGGCCGTATTACCGCTTGGGGTGAGCTGGAGGGCTTTGCTACACTCCCGGCTAAAAGAACCGCGGCGGCTCCGCAGCAAAAGTGCCATGCATGTCTTTTGGAGCTGTCGCGCCATCTGCTGCGCTACTTACGTCACCACCTCATCGCTTCGATTGAGGGATGTGACCACACGCATAATGCCCATTTGGCGCGCCTGTATAGTGCTTTGAACGTGGGCGTGTCTAACATCAGACTAAATAAATGGGTCAGTGCCAAGCGTGCGATGCCATTGGCTCGCGTCAAGCCTTAACACCCAGCAAATATTGAGTGCATAGAAGTTCTCTTAGAGGCCACGCCTCCGCTATCACCTGAGAAATAAACGCTATCGTAAACAAGAACCGACGCCCAGTTCCAACGGAGGCCAGCCACGCCCCTCGACAACCGCATTCGAACATTATTTTACAGCGCTTAAGTTCTCATGCGCCACTAAGACAGACAAATATTTTGACGTGATATCGTTACATGCCTCGTATTCCAGAAACCTCAGTGTAGGCATTTTGACCGTGTGATTGAGTATTTCAAAATCCCGTGAGCATTTAGCTGAAGCGCGTCTTATTTATATCTTACTAATCATTGCCCGCATCACATCACACAGTTTGTTGAATATCGCGGGGACATAGACACAGTTGTAGCTTCTTTCGTATTTAGTTAGATTAGAGGGAAACACATAAAGGAAATTTTTTCGAGGCATTTTGAACCACTGCAGTGCGATGAAGCGAAAGGCTTTGTTTGAAACAGCGCTGATTCCTGCTTTACTGTGTCTTCTGTATGCTGTGCGGTGCGGCGTTCGAGGAACCGCCAAATGAAAGGCGAAGCACGGACGTCTGGATTAGACGCCCGGCGGGGTCAGCTTCGCTTATGCGTGAATTACCTTGTGATGTCATCGATCATTACGTCACGTCCGGTCATGGCCGATCACATCACCAGGTTGATGTAACAATCTCGCCGTATCCTGAGGAATCTCGCAAACAAATGTGAAGTAAATTTCTCGCGATCGGACAGGCTAGCGAGTCATGAGCCTATTAAGGCTTTCGCCTTAAACATAGCTGCATGCAATTGATAGGTGGATGCAAACTCGACTCTAAATCCTTCAGTCCAAACATCACTGAGAACAGCATATTGTAGAAACAGCGTGCTAACGTTTCAGTCTAAAGACGTCAAATAGGTCGTGTTCCTTTTTCAATGTTCTATAGATACACATTTCAAAGCCCTCTGTAACAGACTGCGATATGTCATTTTTCCTAAATTTCGTGCAATGAAAAAAGAAAACACCAAACGCCATAATGCAGCCAACAGCAGCCTGATGAGTGCAGTTTTTCTGGGAGAGGCTGGCTTGTATAATTTGGCACTAGGAAAAACGCACGACACAGTCCTTAGCTCCATCTTTACGCGCACAAGAAAGGTGAGACTGCCAATATGACCAACAGTTCACGCAAATAGGGAGGTATTTTGCTATTTCAAGATAGAGAATCGGCGGTCATTGATAAGAACAGCAGCTTGAATTATGCACATTTAGAAGAGAATCTAAGAAAGACTGTTCAATGTGCTTTTAAACCATACTTGGGTATTTCTGTTTTATAGAGACACATTTAATTACTAATATTATTATTATTAGCAATAATAATAATGCCAACATTTTTCCCGCAAATTAATTTCATAATATACCCTCAGTTGTTTTAAATGTCCCGTTGATCGCATATCCAAGCCATATCCTCTTCAGTTCTCGTCTGTATTTTTCCTTTCAACGCACCTGCGATTGGTCCAATGTGGTAACACTAAGCGCAATCCTTGGCTCTTGACTATTTTTTTTCTTTTGCAACTAGATTCAATCCACGCTGCCAGTGTATAGTAGCTGGCGCATAGTAGCTGATTGGATACGCGTCTGCACGAATGGCTACGCAGTGTAATGAACGAAGTCCTATGTCAAAAGCTTGTCATGACAGAGGGGAGGAGTATGGTATCATCATCATCATCATCATAATCATCATCAGCCTGATTATACCCACTGCAGGGCGAAGGCCTCTCCCATATTTCTCCACTTAACCCGGTTCTGTGCTAGCTGCATCCACTTGACCCCTGCGAACTTCTTAATCTCATCCGCCCACCTAACTTTCTCCCGCCCCCTGCTACGCTTTCCTTCCCTTGGAATCCAGTTTGTTACCCTAAGCGACCATCGGTTATCCTCTCTTCGCACTACATGTCCTGCCCATGTCCATTTCTTCTTCTTAATTTCTACTAGAATGTCGGTAACTTGAGTTATTTTTCTGACCCCCTCTGCACGCTTTCTATCTCTTAATGTTACCCCTATCATTTTTCGTTCCATAGTCCTCTGGGTTGTCCTCAACTTAAGTAGAACTCTCTTGGTTAGCCTGCACGTTTCAGCCCCATAGGTATAGTATGGTATAGTTTTGTTTATTTTAAAAACAAATTCACCTACAAGTTTTAATCCTTCAAGCGACACCCTCTCGCACTGATGTGAAAAGGGGTTCTAAAGCGCAGGAATAAAAAAATCTATCTCCTCACTATGGAGGGCGGTTTAATGCAGCCGTACTTCCAGCTACGCCATCACGCGGCTAATGTTCAGAGAATACAGGGAAAGGATACAGGGAACTCGAGAAGCTGATTGGTCATAGAGGGCTGCATGGTCTCTCTTAGTTCTAAAGCCACCCGCTATATTGGTTGCAACCTTTACGCCTGTTCCTGAAATTGGATGCGTCATTCAGAGCTCCCTCGACGGGGTGTATGGCAGCGCCCTCACAATCCCTCCCAGTTCTGCGCTGACCACCCACCACTGCGCTTCCCTTTCGTCTACTTTTTCAACGCTCTTCTTCCTTCCCACTTCGTGCTCTGTGGAGCGCGTTCGACCTGGAATAACGAGCAGGAGCACGAAATCAGTTTGAATAGAAACACTGGCGGACGTGATGGATCCCTAGTAAGGCTAATAAAAATTCTTTCTATCGTTTTCGTCTGGTAGGGAATGGAGAAAAAGCATTAGTGAGCTTTGAGGCACCACTTACATGTCCCTGTCCCCGTCATCTTTTCGTGCCGAATTTGGTTGCGAGTAATTCGTAAGAAATGGACTGGCTCAGCCCCTTAATTATTGTTACTGCTGTTGCACCTGCGATTCTTATTCATTTCTTTTCTGCTATTGTCGTTGGTGCTGTTGTAGCATTAGCAACAAATGACGCAATAGCAGTAGACTGTGGTAACCTAGTGTGGCACTACACTGCTGCCTGCTGAAGAGTAGAAATTGAGCAATATGAGGCGTTTCCCAAATCCCGAACTTGAAACTATACCCGTTCTTCCGGGAATGAAAAAAAAAAAAAAACAGAGTTGGCCAAAAATGAAGCGCGTCTTTAAGAAAAGTAGCAGTATTGCTGCTCAAGCAAAAATACCATACTACTCCTTGTTAAACGCAAGGCGCAATTGCCGCCAAAGCACGCTCAAAAACGTAGCTGATATTGAGAGCAAGAAATTTATTTTACAGGAAAAAGGTACATCTAGAGAAAACTAACGGAATGACTGTCTAAGTGAACCTACGAGGTGCCCTAGTTATTTCAGCCTCCATCGCTTATGGGGGGGGCGGCTGGATTTGATCACTGAAGCCCGATTAATCGTTTATTCATTCGATTCTATCTATTCCTGGCCAGTCACTCCGTTCTTATTCGGCAAACAACCATGAAAAGTTTTACTATGAAGCCCCCTTGCGTTGAGCTAAAAACCTTGTCCCATGCCACTCTTAGATCAAGATGTCCCTGCGTAAATTAAACTTAACATCGTTATAAAGTTTTTATATTTCCGAAGCCGTCACTGCCGACTGTAGACCTGGGAAAGTTATTTTAATGAAAGCAGAAAATGTCTGCCTGGTACTAAGCCTGGCATGCTACTTCTGGTGAGATAGTGAAATAAAGAAAGGGAAAGGAACAAAAAGAATGAAAGAAGTGGTCGGTGTGACATATTTTATAGCTTTCCAGTATAGTAGGCTTGCAGAGATAGCATACCCACTTTCTGACCCTGTTGAAAATCTCAAGGGCACTTGACTAGACTGCCAGTAAGTAATGGATGTTTTTCTTAGGTAATGGATTTGATCTAATAGAGTTATTATAGCTTATCTCCCGTAACGTTACCTCCCCCCCTCCCCCCCCCTCCCCCCCCCCTTCCCCCCCCCCCGAACGCCTTAATAAATTTGTTCCAGAAGGCATATACTTAGCAGCCTGTCTTAAAACTTCGAAGAGTCAGAAGCAACAAAATGAGTTGTGTGTCCCGTCCTCCTTGCTTTTCTGGACAATTTCAGAGTACGTTAGCAACATATTCCTTGTTCTTCTAAAATCTTTGATGTGTATATACGTTACTTTACGTTGAATAATTAAACGCGCCAAAACAGATGATGCTAGGAAAAGCACCATACTGGAGGACCCCGGAAAATATCTGATAATCAAGGATCTTTAACGCGCACTCTTATCGCACACTAAGAGGGCACCTTGCGTTTACCCTTCATCAATACACAGCCGCCCACGCCGCGCATGTGAGCGCCAACATCTGTTCTTGTATGTAAATGCGCGCATGCGTGTGTGCGTGCGCGTTTTTCTTTGTGTGTTCAGGGGCACCGCATACTACTTTTTACCCAGCCAAGCGAAGCAACGACGACCCAAAATTTAATATCTCAGGAACTGACGAAAGTGTCCACCACATCCGCAGAAACATTGCAGCAATGTAAAAAGGCGTGGGCGGCCCGCGAGACCGCATCCAGCCAGGAAACTACTTTTTCTTCTCCAACCCCGACAACAAGGAGCGCTGGATAAGAATCGTCTAAGAGGGGGACACCCAACGGAGCTAAAAGAGCTCCCTTTTTTATTCTCCGCCAGTCGACATCCGCTGAAGATTAATGACCTCGGAAAACGTGGTGTTATGGGAATACCCGGGGTAATTACATTACGGGCACACCTTCTTTTGGGTTCTTCTCCTTGTTCGCTAGATTTTCACAATGCACTTCTCCCCTTTCCCCCTCGCCCACGTTCTCAGTACTGCTTTCGTAACCTTTTTCTATTAGCGAAAGAAGAACCATTTTTTTCGCTCGCGTTTCTGAGGTCAGAGACACTTTGACCTTTAGACGGGACTGCTCTAATAAGCATGGGTAGAGCCTGTTTGTGGTGGAATAAAAACGAGAAATTACTCTGAAATTGGTGCTTTTTACACGTGGGAAGGACCGGGAGAGCAAGGCCTCAGAAATGATATAAAAACATCCGCGCATATATAGTCGAAGGTAAGATTTCAGGCGAAGATCAGCAAGGCAGTGATCTCGCTACTCGATGGAATACGAAAACAAAGACCTTCGACCTCTATTTATTTGTTCATTTATGTAAAATTTCTTACAAATGCCAGTTCTGAGCTTATAGTAATGGTGGCAACAACTGTAAGTTTTTGCAGAGTAGAATTAAACACAAAGATCAGGCATCAACCATACGCGTAGACAGTAAAATGAATTAACATCTAAATAACATTCTAAAAGTACACTTCATAGCATCACAACATGACATGCGAAAATACGGCGCCGGGACGGAAGAGAAACCATAAAACGATTTCCAAGAAATATGCCTTAAAGATCATCGGAGAAATGACATTGAAAGAGGCAAACGGCACAATGAAATAAAATCAGCTTGGCAGTTGAACCGAACAAGCCGTAAGACATAGCCACGTGGAAATTTCATAACTGGCATCATGGTTAATCATGTTGGAACAACAACTCTCGAAACGAGCCGAGGTTAGTTGCGTTCGGCCTGCTTCTGGTTCTCAAGAAACGAGTGGTGTGACAGCCATTGCTAGTTGCTTTGACAGTGAGAGCTGTCACCAGGAGACCGACAAGATGAGAACCTCGCGTTATCCAGTACTCGTTATCCGGCGTTATCCAGTATATGCTCCAATTTTACCAACTTCAATGGGGCGCCAGTTGTTTAACCACCAGAAGCCTCGAGATGTCGCGTGATCTGTGAGTGGAAAACGCATCGTTCTTGATCGCTACCGGTCGTGGTGACTTGGACCTGTCGTCTTATGTGCACCACGAGGTTTGTATTACCTATTATAACCTTTACTTCTTTATTAATCGATGCGGTCACCTTTAAATGCAAGACCAGTTAGATGAGTAGCGTAGTTAGATGCTTAGACGATTTCCATTCGCTTACCACATTCCTCTTATTTGGAGCAAAGGATAGAACAAAAAGATAGAAAGAAGACGAACACGGATGGCACTCGCAGGCCGTTTGTTGAAAGAAGGCCGAAGCATTTATGTACCCAAAGACATTCATCATCACATTAGGTCAATGTGATGACAGACTAACTGATCAGTAAACTCTTTGGAAGTCCATTCGCGTATCTGTGTCTGCATGACGGAGTGAATACTTCGCAGTTTATTTTCTTCTACGTTGTTTTTTTTTTTCTTTTGTACATTCTCTTCTCTTCAAGGGTAGTGGACTTTCATTAGAGGAGCGCTACAGGCGAGAACGAACCATTACAAAATGTCAACTCTTAACAAATCCGAAACCAAAACTAGAATAATGGGTTAGGGAAAACACCAGACTGCGGAAGAACTACGTGTTGAGAAAGGGACGATGCATGACGAAACTACATCCCAGTTTTTGTTGAGCTCCCCGGGAAGGAGAAATTAAAATAACCATTTTTTTTATTATCGCGAATCTTTCTTTTCTCGGCTACTTTTGCGTCTTCCTGACGACAGTTGTGAGATTACGAGCTTTTGTTTGGCCTCCTTAGCCCCTCACATGGTAGAATTCGGGACGGAAAAAAGCAAAGCATAGAAGCGGTACGATCCCGTTCAGAGCAAAAAAAAAAACACACACACAAAAAAAAACAAGAAGGATAAAACGAAGTAGAAGGAGAAGCAGTCTTAAATAGAGTAATGTGTGCGCGATAACCACGTTCTATATTGCGAGGCTTTCCATGAAAGAAAGGCAGTCTCGTTCGAAGCTGACGATTTTCAAGCCCCTTTCCATTTCGTTTTTCGTCCCTCTCTATACCATCTCGCCACTACCGAGCATCACAATTCGTTGTCCGCGTTAGCTTATTTTCCACAGAAAGGTAAATGGATTTTGCTGTCATCTTAGCCTAGAAGTTTCCAGTACGTGTGGATAGTTATAATTGTATTTCAGCTAGAGAAAAATGCGAAGATTTGAAAGTAATTAGAAATATAGGCATTCGGGATTTTCCATTGGCTACTAGAGCAAAATAAAATAAACTGGGCTGATCTGACCTGAGTGCAGGTCGCGAATGAACTGAAGAAAAATGGCTGCGAAAATATAGAATAAACAATAGGTTGCTCTCGGGAGTAAGCAGATGAGTAAAGGGGCGAAAAGGCAGTCCTAGACGCCCTGACCTGCCCCGCGCGGAGCTTTGCATATTCCATCCAACCTAGGAGCCAATGGGGAGCAGGTTATACAGCCTATTCTCCCTGGCGAAGGTACCGACCCGACGTTTGTCAGGTGATGTATCATCCTGCGTGAAAAGAAACATTTTTCTTGAGTGGCTTAGGAATAAAACTGTCTAAAGAAAAGGAGCTCGCGAAACTTCGTCACTGTGCGCGTATGGAGGAAGAGCACTGCCCTCAGGATCCTGACGTTGAAAATGCTGAGAAAGAGGTTAAAGTGGAGTCCTAAACAGCTATCAATCTCTGGATTTCGGTGCAATCTTTCTTTTTACGCACTTGAAGAACACGAATAAATAACATAAAGAGAGTAAATAAAGAGTTGGGATCGTGCGTGCACAGTGCTTTAAAGGGAAAACTTCTGAAAATGCTTCTATGCGGCCGTTGATGCAAGCGCAACTTCGTTTACATTCGTAGAAAGCAGCGGCCCGCACTCTCAGGTATTCTGCATAGGTTTTAGGACTCTCTGAAACGTGCAACCAAGTTCTACTTGAGGAGAGTGGTGGTGCAGTTGCTGCTTTTCTTTATTTCTTTATTTGGTGTGATTTTGCTGTTAACGCTGAGCAGACAAATCACTGAGATTAAAACTGGGCTCAATATTTCTGACATGCAGGGCGCGGCCTACAGTTGCGAACAGCGCTAACATAGAGGCCCCACCTGATGGAGATACTACAAGTACGTCGAAACGTTAGCTCGACTTGGTTTATAGTGGTTTCCAATGCACGGCTTTAGGACAGTGGAGAATGGATGGATAAACGGCACAAGTGTGTTTGTGTTGTTTGTCCTTTCTCGTTTTTAAGGGGTGCTGTCGAAACAATTTAGTTTCGCTTCAGAGGCTCAAACAGATGAGGTGGCAAAGCAGGCGAAAAAGAAAACAAAAGTTGGTATATGACACGGGCGTTTTTCTTTAGAGATGTATTCTACTGCTCCCGTATCAAGATGACAATATGCAAGGTGTCGTCGGCTACCGATTTTCAAGTTGAATAGCCTTTCATTTTCTGAAGCGGGAAAAATAAAGGCACATAAATTCTGGGATGTTGGAATTAGTATTATAAAAAAGAACTTTCAGAAATATTGTACGAAGCTTTAGAAGTTCATATACCGTGTGGAGAAGAAACGAGGGTATAGCTTCCGCGATTCGGCTGGGACGTCAAACATCAAATTTATTATGCAATAATATAACGCTCCTGCGAGGAGTTGTGTTGAAATAAGAATTTATTTTCTCTGCACTGTTTCTGTCACTTTGTGCAGAGCAACGCCGTGCTTTTTCGTGATACATTTATGTTTGGCCTTTACGGGCAAAAAACCTAAACAAAAAGGAAAGGAAACGCAACAACAACGAATGCTTTTGCAGTTAAAAACTACCTGTCTTGAACAACGGTAAAGTACGGCTACTTATTCCTATGTGTCTTAGTTCAGTGTGAAGTGATTTTGCAACATAATTACACTGGCGGAAAAGGAAGAAGAAAGGAGCACCACGACTTTTTCAACTTCGAGTGTGTTAGGGTAAATAACAGAAGGTGGTCGTTTCAAATCTTCATGTAATTTGCAGTATGACTGCCAAATGTGGAATTTACCTGTACAAAGAGTCCGATTCAGGTATGGTAATATAAGAGCGAAAAGCTTAAAAAGCAAAACACAAAGTAAGAGTGGTCGAAATTAATTAATATAATATAATAATGTCACGTCGAATGAAGACCAACCTGCCACTACTGGGTCAAAATGAAAGGGTAATCAACACCACGATGAATCAGAAGAAGTGTTGAAAACAATTATCAAGCATAAACTATGATAATCAAAAAAGGAGATCAGAATACAAAGTGAGCTGATACGCTAATTTGAATATTCGTTTTCTCTTCATAGGAAATATAGGCTTGCCTCTTTTTTCTGAACAATATTCGGTGCTGCATTTGCGCATGCACAATTGTTTTTTGCTTACCGTAAAATTATATTTCCAAAACCAGATGATGACCTTGTATGCCACATGCTACAATGAGGCGCGACTGTGTATATCTTGTATCGAAATAATTTACAAGGCTGGTACACAGTTTATCCCCAAGATTAGGTGCATTGTTAGCATTCATGTTGTATGCAAAAATATTTTCAGGCATTTTTTTAGAGCAGTTTACTTTTAGGCTCTATGAGTTTTTGCTAAAACTCACTATCTACTGCTGCAATGCCTCAGCGCGATTTCACTAAAAATACTTTGTTTTGTTTTTTTAGCTATGGGTTTCACTTGAGTCACTTGTTGAAATGATCAACGCACAGAAGGTGGTTCTAGAAGTGTTGTTTTTGTACAAATGAGCCTTAGCGGATCATCATCCTGCTGAATCCTGGCAACTCCACTCGACACTGGCGCTGCTTTTACATCTCTTCTTTGGCTTTTTTACGAACGCCTCGTGATAGGCACGCACATATGAGCTAACAGCGACTTCCTCCTCACCGCTATACGTTGGCAGGGCACAATGCAAATTGCTCCTTAATTTCGGGGGACATTATATTCAAACAATACACACGGTGAAAATAGCAAGCCTCAAATTCATGTGCGCTTTAATCATGGCACCGTTACCTCACTCGGGCGCCACCCGACGCCATGGTTGTCTGAGGCAAAGCGACGGTGGCTTTGCTTAACAGGAGGGGCTATATATATACGCACCTGATACAAGATAGGCACCACAATCAAGGGTGCAAATAAACGAGAGGAATAATGGTTGCTGAAATTATTTCTCATCTGGAGCCTATTCAAATCATATTCCAATGTCCATTTGTAGACAGAAATTTCATAAGTGGTTTTTTCCCTTAACGTCAGTGGCCTCAAAACTCATTTTTGCAGCAAATGACCTTTTTCCTCAACAGTCACTGGCGCTAAAAGTATCTTTCTTCTGAAAATTAAAAAAAAAATACCTCGAGGGGCAGCCTACTGAACTAGCATTAGTGAAATGAACGGAGGGAATGCTGTCGCTGCGGATATTCATAGCCCAGTTTGCCCTGACAAATTGTATGGTTCAGGAAAAATAAGGGGAAGCTCTTCGCCTTACGAGTAAACGTGTTAGCATCTTTAACACCTCCCTTTAGTTCACGATTTCTTAAATATTCTTGTTTAATAGATTTGCAGTGAAAGGAAGACGCAGTATCTACCTCACGTTTCGCTGGACATCTAAACTCAACTTTCTAAACTGGTCTTTGAAAAAAAAAAAAAATAATGCGCAGTATCTACCACAGTTCTCGGCTGACACATGAACCGCACTCTGTAAAGAAGAGACGCCGCCTCATCTGCCCTCGATTTTTTCTACCACGTTCCGAACACTTCCGACAAAGCCCGAGGCGAAACTGGGCTACGGCCTGGGCTGAGCGAGTGTTTACGCGCTGTTTTAAAATGTAGCAGAAAAAAAAACTTCTAGAAAAAATAATTCAAAAGAATTGGAGAGGACCCAGATAGCTGATTACAGTGACAGGAGTGTGACAACTTTGCACATAACTGACCATGATCAGAAGGGTCAAATATATTTGCTAAAATTCAGCGGATAAGTGGAGCATACCCTGCACTCCTAAGATTTCGCGCTCTTTTACAATCACTGAGAAGACACGGCTCGAAGAATTTTTCCTTTGCGCTATCGAGGAATTTATTGCGCTCCTTCTTCTCGGTCCATAATTTTTCACCTCCTGTGTTTAATGGGTAATTCGGGGCGAAATTCCACAACTTCAATTTTCACTTCTCACGCGCTAGAAGCATTTCTTACGCACTCTCAGCTGCCTCTCTAATCTTATCCTCCACTGTATCGCCTTCGAGCACCATCTATATCGATACGTCTGACGTTTCCATTTCTACTTCAGATAGACGTTTCAGACGAAAACTTTTCTTGGCTGTTTGGCTGTGAAAATTTTCACAGAAAATGACACCTCAAAAAGAAGTCTGTGTGCATCTGGAATCGAACCACTATCATTTCTATCCTCAGGAGAGCGCACAAACAACTACTCCGCGCCGGACTCCGAAGAAACCGATCAGCATGCTTCTTGTCTAGAACCCCGCCGGGGTGGCGCAGTGGTTACGGCGCTCGACTACTGTTCCTAAGGACACGGTATCGAATCGCGGCCTCGGCGGCCGCTTTTCGACGGAGGCGGAAAGCAAGGCGCCCGTGTGCTGTGCGATGTCAGTGTGCGTTAAAGAACCCCAGGTGGTCGAAATTTCCGGAGTGCTCCACTACGGCGTATCTCATAGCCTGAGTCGCTTTGGGACGTTAAACCCCACAAACCAAACCAAACCAAACAAGCTTCTTGTCTAGCGTGAGAAGAATAGTAGCGACGACAGTGACGATGCAGTATATGATAATGATAATGATGATATTAGTGATGATAATTACGCTGCATTTAGTGATAATGAGGATGATGCTAAGTAATGAAGATGACGGTGCATTTAGTTGAAGACGAAGATAGTAGCGATGGTGATGGTAAGGAGAACAGTACTAGGGGTGACACTTTTCGATGCAGTTGGTGAAAACAGTCCTCTAATGTGGCTTTAGCTATTGTTGTTCTTATGCAGAATTAAGCGCAGTCCTGTAATTTTTTGCATTTTCATTTGAACCTTCCACGCGATAATTCAAATGTTTAAAAGTTTATCTCTAACGAATCATGTCTACCTTTTACTGGAGCGTCCTTTGTCACTGATGTGTATATGTTTATAGACATCTAGACGAGCGCGAAAGTGGAGGTACAGTCATAAATCCGAGTGATGGCCTCATATCCGAACTGATCATGAACAAGTGATGAGTGCATCTTTGCGTCACCGATGTATATGAACAGATCTGTCGACCCCAACGCTAAGCTAAGAAATATCTCAATAATTCCAAGAAGCTGAGAGTGAAAACTTGCAGAAAGCGGGAAGCCCTGAACAGCTCAAAAAAGAAAAAAAATCAAGTCGATTGACACTCCTGCGCTATCACATCACCACGCAACGACGCGCTGCCTGTCAGCGGGAAACCAGCCCACGAGAATGCCAACCGCACCGCAAGCGAAATTATCCTGAAGCAAGCAAGCGTTGGTGAAATAGGGTGATAGTATAAAACAAAACCGACGCACGTCTGCAGAATAACAGCGAATTTCTTACAAGCAGGCCTGCAAAGATGAACGAGAACAGGAGCCGTTTTCTCACGCCTAGCTCATCGAAAAGCCGCTCGATGTAAGCCGAGAAAATAGAAGACGCCGAAGCCTGAATTTCCTCTCTTCAGAAGCCAACAAAAATGAATCAGCAAATGCATCTGGATGATTCACCGCTACGAAAACGCTCCGCAAATGCAACTCCTGCGGTCTCGTCGTGAAATACGCAAAAACAAAATGAATTCTCTGAAACTGCATACCAACTGCATGAAAAACCAAAAGAAGAGTAGGCGATGCTCTGTGTAGGCTGCATCACGCTAGCGCCTTTGTAAAGCAGTTTGTCAGGTGGAGGGCTGTCCTGAAATGCGGAAACAAAGTTTGTAGAGGGGCTGAGAGGAACTATCGAAATTGCGGCGCAGTCAGAGTTTGCACGTTCCGGTGTTTCCATGGTTGGTTCCATGCGTGCATAAGAGATGCGCGGCCAGCGTCCGTATTGACGCCGCCTAGTCCGCACCACCTCGTGTGCAACGTCTTGTAGTGTGAACACTACCAGCTGGGCACTGTTCAGTAGAGCGCAGATTGGCAGCTGCACGCCAGCCGCTGTTGGCTGTGGGAATACGTGGTGGCCGAGGCTATATATTATGAGTACCTACGCAAACAACAAAGGTCGGAAAAAATAATCAAAAATATATAAGCAGTGTTCCACAGGAGGCGACTGAAATATGCTTGGAGACGTATTTCTGAATATAAGAAAGAGCTGAAAAAATGTGCGTATTTTGGATTGGTTTCCTATCATTGACAGACGCAACTTGTTCGGCACCTTGGCGTAAAAGCGAATTATTTGATATCTCATCTTCCAAAGCCCGGTAATATGTCGCAGAGGACCCAGCGAAATGCTGAAATGGTCGTTAGGCGAGCATTTTCTGAATATGTATGGGATTTTTCGAAACAATAAACTTGCTACATACTTCATTATTTCGCTAATTAGTTGGTATGTATACTGCAATGGTATAAGTAAAATACCAACTTCGTAAAGTGTTTTGTCAGCGCTGCTTGATGAGATATCTCCTGAATTTTTGCTTTCTAAATTCAGCAAGCAAAGGTTTTAAATCCGGTCCTAAATTTAAGTTGGGTCCTCCCCCTTGTTCAGCGTAGGAAAATATTGCTTTTAGTAACCGATAAATTCAGCCTACTTCACATTTCATAAAGCTAACACAAATATGAATGACGTCCGCACGTCTCACATCGCATCCATAAATCAGCTTTGGGCACGTATCCGAAGAAAGGCAACGCAAATAGAAATGAAGGGAGAAAATTTGATGGACTCTGAAGGTCGAATTGTAAACGTATGACGCGAAAAACTAGAAGGATCCCTTCTATGTCCCCTGCTGCAGATCCTCGTCGGCGAACTTGCACTATGCTACTTGCCCCATAATTGACTCGTTAATTTGTGCCTCTGTTAATTGTATCAGAGATCTCGTTAGCATATAGCTGTAAGCCACCACACTCGACACTCGACAAGTCCATCGACATTGCCCCGCTGTACCAACGTACCTGCGTGCTATGGAGTGGCAAGTCTCACTTAGGTTCCAAGTGCCGCGACTCCTCTGGGCTGTGACGCAGAATATCCTAGCTGGTATCAACTGATTCGGTACCTTGTGAAGAATAATATTGTTAATTGAAATAAAGTCTAAATTATGCGTAAGAGTCGCATCGGCGACCTTCCTGCATCAAAACCGTGAATATGGCGGATCTTTGGGTGGTCTTTATGGCCGAACTATTTGTCACGTATGGTTCCAGATGGTGTCGAACAATTTGGCTCTTTAGATATACACATTTATTCAATACATTACATGATATAACAAATAAATGTTCCAGATACAGCGAATGTGTTTGCGATTAACAATATTAGTACAGAATCCAAGTAGTACATTGTGCTGCTTGTGTATTCAAAATGATGTTTTCCGTTAGACGAAGAATGTTCGAAGTGATGTCAAATGACCTGGAATGTACCGGAGGGTGAAATATCTAATGAGACGCAGCCAAACATATATGCCTGTGATTTAAACCGACGACTTTTCCGCCCCCAAAGCGTGCATTCCGAGGAGCTTCAGACGACTATTATGGCCGAACCATTTGTCGCAGAGGGTTCCGCTTGGTGTCAAACGATTCGTCGTGTTGTGATGCACACGTTTACGAAATTTAATAACTGATATAGCGAACAAGTGTACCTGCTATTCTGATGGTCACTATAATATGCAATAGTAGTGCACTATCGATGAAGTAGGGTGAGCTGCTTGTGGCTCCCATAGCTGATGCTCTTAAAGTCTAACACTGAGGGAGTCTTGTCGAATCTTTTAAAGAATATCTCGCCCGGCAGTTCAAGCTAGTGTAGGCAGCGTGGATGCAATGTACGAGGACATGGCTGAAGCATTAAAATCAAAATCAGATGGTCTCAAAAGAGGAATCAATCAACACCAGACTACGGCAGTACCAAATGCCCCCCTGCGACGAAACACCCTCGCTCCGCTTGACAAATAGCGTCATTTTTGTCGCGAAGTCCTTGGCCTCACTTTCAGCTAGCTAAAGACGGCTTCATTTCTGGCGCACGTCATTTTAAACCTTTCCTGCACTACCTTTTTGCCGCGCGAAGCTCGAAATGCATTGTTCTGAAAGCACTTTACACTTAACGTCGTGGCATCATTATTACTTTACAGCTACGGAGCGTAACAAAATGTGCTCCAAGCATATTTTTACAAGGCGTTGAGTAGAAGCGTTGATAATGGAATTTTGCGCGCTTTCTTTGAGAACTAACGCAATGTAGAATACTAAAAATAGATCTGCACACTCTCAAACGCTTGTTAACGATAGGGAGCTGAGAAACCTAAGTGCGTTTAGCAAGAGCCACGATAATTGCACGCTTTAAGTTCTCGCACGTGTCATCTTTGTGCGCTACTGACGATTGTCCCAAATAAAAGGGCACTGCTGGCAGGGTGAACTACAAATCAACTTTACTCCATGCGGAGCCTAGTCCGAACGTTACTGCAGCAGTCATAATGAAATTACCGATCAATGATGTTATACTTCCTTGCCATCACGCCAATATCTACGTGACAACAATATAAACTTGGTATGATTCGTTTATAGTATATAGTCTAGAGTGTAATTCACATCCTTTCATGCTTTTTGCACCTTAATAAGCTATGAAGGATTGTATCGAATAACACTTAGGTTAAAGATGATGCAGAGTCAGAATTCCAAACTGTGCATAGCCTGTGTCTGGTACCTACATAGCCTCCTACTATTGACACTCCACACTCGCTTATGGAGAAAGTCCTTGCACAGAAGCCGCGGAGGTCATCTGCACTGAAGACCTGCCAGGCACTTCTCCGCTTGAGCGTCGGGCCAGAATAACAGTTTGTCTTTTGCCTGTTTACTCCGATTTCTCCTTTTCCTTTATATTTATTCATTCCTTTCGCCCCAGGGAAAGGTAGCAAAGCTCATTTTGAAGAGAGGAGGGGGGGGGGGGGGGGGGGGGGGGGCGTAGTTAGACCTCTAGCCTTGCCTTTTTCGTCTCCTACTATTGACGTGTCCCTTCCACATCCACACCAAATAACCTGGAGATGTGACGTGAGCCTTCGAGAGGGTTTGATTCTTGCTCATTGATTTTATAAACGGATAAACTGATAAATATCGTAATGCTAGCGGGCACTTGCGGGAAGTCATTAGTGTTTGTAGATTGCGGCCTGCGAGCTTTCCCCTGGATTACCTCACGAACTTCAAACGCAAGAAAATTGAATGCGGACATAGCAGAACTAATTTTTCCCGTGTCATTATAGAGGCCCTTGCATTGTGGAGGCAAGAGAGAAGACGTACTGAAACTTCTAAAAAAAATGATGGGCATCTACCGAGCTAAAACATCCTTCTTCAAAGTGCATAGCAGTACACTTTAAGTGACCCCTTGACTCAAAAAACAAAAAAAGATTTCAAGTCATGCCGCACAAATTATATGCTGAATAAAAGAATCAGACAATGTGGAACATATCTGTTTAGATTGTGGGGTTGCCGTTTAGGACGAACAACAGATTATCTCTAAAAATAGACCTCCAACTTACGACAAGGGGCATTCGTTTGTTCGATGCAACTGTCCAATTAACTCCATATGACGTCTTTTAATGCAAAAGTATTAATTTTCTATGTTTCAAGGTCGCATTCTGTGGAGCAAAAAAAAAAAAAAAACTAGAAACTGAAGGTGCGCGCCGGGATGAAGAAACAGGAGGATTTAAGAAAGACTGGTGGAGCGCAACCGGTAATTTTTAGCGTGCAACCAAAGCATGTTGATCGAAAGGCGTACATAGGTGCAGGGAAGGAGGACTGGTATGTCAGCTGTGGAACGAAAAGGACCCACCATCAGAGTGAACTTTCTAACGCGGTGCACCCGTAGACGTCTCTGAAAACAGCGACAGCACACACGCAGCGCGCTCGCTCGTCTTGCATATCTCTTAATGTGGCCTCTAAGCTTCATTCCAGATTACTATGATCGACGTATCGAGGCCTAATCGCGGGCAGGGAAAAGCGAGAAACTACCACATGGCGAAAGAGGCTGAGCAGCTCGACATGACGCTCATAGTAAACGTTGTCGGGAAGTAGCGGCTATGTATAAATGCCATGGCAGCAGTCCGACGACAACAGATCATCATAAAGTGCAACTCAAAGTTCAGCAGCAGATCAAACAAATCTCCAATTAGGATTTCGTTTTCACATTCTAGAACGCTCTCATCATCCCCCATATATTTTGTTTTACAGTGTGCCCACATGCGAACATGCCGGGGTCGCATGACAGTCCGGAATTGGGATAATTATACCATTCTTGTGTGCTTCTATTCTGTTGAAAATCCATGTCAACTACTTGATATATTAAAGAACCAGTGTTGCTTTCAAGAATTTAATGTATTGGTGGATGTCCTTGCAAACTGAAAGTACAGTCATGAGCAATCTGACAGGGAACAAATGTTTTGCCCAAAATTGTGAATATAATCAGTATTTCTAATCCAAAATTTGAGGACGACTTTTAAGTGCGATGCGCCCAAAAGAAAATGAGTTAGAAAACTAAAAAACTGCGCTTGTCACACATAGTTACGGCGTAAGCAATGAATAAATGCTCAAACTTGGTTACGTCTCATACAACTCATGACTGCACATAAGTGTTTTATGAACCAAACGACTTTTTTTGGGCTTCCTGTGGTTGGTATGCAGTAGGCAAAAGGAATAACTATTTTTTATTTACAGAGTGCCCGTCTCGGTTGACCGCAGTCTTTGTGTTCGAATACCAACCCCACCCACTTTAAGTTCAATAACTTCATTTGATTGCCGGGATTTCCTTGATAATTTAGACGTCAGAGTTTTTTTTAATATGCTCCTTAATTTCATTGTATATTTGATTCTATCCTGAGATCGCTCGCGGCTGTCAGCGTGATACCCACGGAGGCGAGTCCGGCTTTCCTGCTTGCCTTGAACATTAATGATTTTGCGTTAAAATGGCGTTGTTTAGTCTTGTCTAAACTCCACAGTTGACTAATCCTGTTATTAAATAACCAATAAAAGTGTGTTGCAATACTGCTGCTCGCTTGAAATCTAGCGATCACCCCTAGCATTTGATTTCTAGTCAATGCGATAGTCTTCTTATTTGGCTGAAGGGTAGAGATACACCAGTACAATAGAGAAGAATGAAGGTGGTGGTTCTGCCATGCACACATGGGGTAGCGCTTGGTTAAAGGAAGTTGACCAACGGAGTTAATTTTGATGTGTGTTTTAAGCGCCGATAAAACTGTGTGCCATGGAAAAGTTGACAGAAGTCAGAACAAATAAAAAAATAAAAAAGAGCAGGACGACGAAGGAAAGGAAGGAGGCTTAATTCATTTTGAGAGCCTCTTTACGACCTATATTACGGGAATAGCTGATGTATAAAGCACATTGTAATTCAGCAAAGGTTTGCATCGGGCTTACGGTACAATACATAAACTTCCGCCAAGGTGAGCAGAAATCGTTTATAGTAAAATTATTCATCATGCAATCTTGGATTGCATGTTCTATGAACTCCACAGATTTCTACCATCATCGTCCCTGGAAAACATTAAAAACATCTAAGGTATTAAATTTTATAAGTGGTCGACATTCGCAACAACGCTAACGTTTGCATTAGTGAAGCCTCCATTACTCTCCCTGGCAAAGAGATAGCAGCTAATCATCCAGTAAAACCGTCTAAATACCCTTGTGCATTTTTTCTTTCTGTCATTTTTGTGTTTCATGAGGGAAGGAATGCTATATAAGACCAGTTTCTTCCAAACTAAAACTTCCAGCTGCTAGTCAATTCTCGTTTTGTGTGTTTTCTTCCTTTATGTCATGCATTTATCCCACACTAATACAAGATATTACAGAATTAACCTGGTAATATCAGTCTCAAGTTTAATGCGTCGGCCCTGCGTTATTTGTGCCACGATTTTTATTTTTATTTCCTACACTTCCTAATATTACAATGTTTTTTGTTTTTATTTAAAACAGAACTCGCAATATGCAAAAAAAAAAAAATTATGCGACATTGAAACGACAGTTATCCTAGCAAAAGTGTTATCTTTACCGAAATTTGTGTGTTCTAATTTTCCTGACAGACGCAGGATCGGGGCGAACACAGGAACTAATACAAAGTGAACAACCAAGTTTTCCGTGCAAACAGTGACGAGGCTTTCTCACCCAAAACTTTTTTCCAGCCTTTTCTTTCCAGTTCAATAAACGGAGATCTTATTTTGCTTTTTCTCTCGTCGACCTGCATACATTTGAAAAGCTTCGCTTGATTAAGAGGTGCTGCAACGGACCAAGTGCGCATTTTCGCAGAGACGTTCGAGGGACAGGTACAATGGCAGGAATGAAACTGAAAACTTCTTGAGCAGCTCGTGGGACCCATCTCTTTTATTCCATACTGTTTATCACTCCACCCTAGAAATAGGGGGAATAGAAATGAATTTAGAGGATTCGATATGACACAAAATGATTTTCAATTATTGTGAGGAGCGAATATAAAAAAATAAACATGAAATAGAAGCACGAGCAGTCGCAATATCCCGTTTTTATCAAAGGCAAAGTACTTTGACGGCAGAACAAAGCGGGTACGTATGCTCTTCTATGAGGACAAAAAAGGCGCCAGTCCACAGGGGAAATGTGAGAATCTTATGTGTCAAAAAAAGGTAATAGAAGACCATGAAATGACTCGTTTGAAAAGCCGTTCAGTTATTAAAGCATATAGCGCGGGAACGGAGTTTGGACCGATGTGTACAAAGTGAGTTTAAGTATTTTGACGAGGTAGCGAACATTCAGAAAAGATTACAAAGCATGCACACCAGATCGACATTCGCTCTAACTGTCGGGATTTTGGTGGCAATGGTTGCCTTTCAGTTTTTTGCAGCATTTTGGTGCACGTTCAATTATCAGGACGTCGTGCGAAGAAGCGAATGCGTGCACTTTGTTCTGTACTGATTTGTTTGCACCGAAAAACAGCAGTGGCAAGCAAGAAAAAGAGGAACAAAGACCACGCTCTGTCCAAAATAAAGCCGCACACGCCGACGCATACCTTATCGCATCGAGATGGAAAATTGAAATCATCTTTGCCCTTATCTCTTGTTTTATGAACATTCAAGTAAGGAAAGTCTCACTCCAGCCGTTTGCAATTCAAGTGTTTGAACCCTAGAGATTGTGTTTTGATAATGGCAGGGACTTATGTACTGCAAAACCTGTTTTATAAGTGCCATCTAACGAAGAGTGCTAAACTGTACGGTGATACGAAGCTGAGATTTTTCCTTAAGCAGTATTAAAAAGCTCTCTTCAAGTGGTATTGAGCTGAAGAGGTCCATCTAGCTGGCAGATTTTAGGAGCCAGTCCAACCTAACCGGGCATCGAAAAGTCAATGTGCGGAGGTTTGTTGAGTGCAGAAGAATAATAAAGCGATGTATGCCATAAAATCACGTCATTAAAAAATCATGCTGTTGGCCAAATATCAGATCTTCATGTTAATCAAATACACAGTAGGTACAATTTCAAACATATATGCTTAAATAATAGGATGACCTGCTCTCTACACTGTCGGCAGTATTGCTGCCACGCAGACAATGAGATTACGAGAATATTTGAAATGACAGCCAAAATCTTTACGGAAGTCATATAGCTTCTCAAGCTTGATGTTTATATCGGTTATAATATGAATATGCTTATCACAAACCTGCAACGCAAAGATTACAAAAACGGGGGCTAAAAGTCGTCAACTTCTGGTACTTCTTGACTAGCCGAACTGGGACCTTTAGGATCCAATTTCTGCGTGCATTTCAGTGTTGTACAACGATCACAGTGCCATTAACAGCACAAATTTGATACTTCCCTACAATTAGCCTCGCTGAAAAAACTGAAAAGGGCTTCGGACTTTCCCATCCAGCTACGATGGGTTCAAATGCGAACTCATTTTGTGAGTTCCCAAGGACGCGGGATCGAATCCCGGCCTCGGCGGCCGCTTTTCGATGGAGGCGAAAAGCAAGGGTGCCCGTGTGCTGTGCGATGTCAGTGCGCGTTAAAGAACCCCAGGTGGTCGAAATTGCCGGAGCCCTCCACTACGGCGTCTCTCATAACCTGAGTCACTTTGGGAGGTTAAACCCCTCAAACCAAACCATTACTTTGTGCGATGCATATACAACTCGTCCGGTCGCAAAGGCGTCACCGTCGACCGCCGTTGCCGTTGCAGTCACACGGAATTTATGAAAGCGTGCAGTAAAAAAATAAGCACTCGAGTTTGGACCACATCTGGGACGCTATAGTTCGTTGCAACTTTCAGGGTGGTGTCATACAATTTCGCTTCCCATTTAGGGCCTATCTGCCAGTCAAGTTGGAGGCTACTCTGAGATAGGGATTCCAACCGATGACAAATGTACCTCCGATCGTACGCCGTTTATTTAAGCGTTGGTGTCCACCGAGAAGTGATACAGATACGGTGCCGGAATACCCGGGTTCGATCCCGACCGCGGTGGCTGCGTTTCGACGGAGGCGAAACGAAGAGGCGTCCGTGTGCTGTGCGATGTCAGCGCAAGTTAACGATCCCCAGGTGGTCGAAATTACTCCGTAGCCCTCCACTACGGCTTCCTCTTTCTCTCTATCCACTTTCACTTCCACCTTCCTCCCTTCCCTTACGGCGCGGTTCAGGTGTCCACAGAAACAATGACAGATACTGTGCTTTTCCTTCCTGTGAACCAAATATTGTTAATATATTATTATGCTTACTTTGCTTTTCATTTCCAAAACTATCAACCAACTAAACAGGTTTCTTTGCCAAACTCTGTGCCAGTCCCTCAATCCTAAACATTCGCTAAAATGAAAGTGTGGTGTTCAAGGCATTTTCGCTGCCCCTTAAGGCGAAACAAGCGTCCTTTTATTTTTTCTCCGTATTTCACTGAGCGACAGAATAGGTTGCAGCATGGATGTTGAGTTTCTGAAGACTCATGAAGGACAATATGTTGTTCGCTCATTTAAGGGTCTATAACACATCTTTAATTTTTTTTTCAGCAGCTTTTATTGCCGGTCTTCGCTCACGAACAGACTGCCCTCAGTTACATGCACGCGCGCCGCTCTTCCAAGCTTAACAGGGTTATTTTTAGCTTTTGCTTGAGGTGTCCCGCCATCGCGTATCTTGCTACCATCTTTGAATCAGGCGCCTCGAAGCGTAGACCAATGACAATCATTGCTGAATGAAACCTTCCGCCAATTCATGATTTGCTGTGAGGATGTGAGTTGGCGCTTCTTTCATTAGTTATGACCGCTCTGATCGCACACATACTCATTGGTATAGATTCGTTAACTGCCATATTACGAGAAGGAGCACTCGAAATAGAAGTAAAGCCATGCTTTAGCGAAGCCTACGTAAGCTCAGTTTAGAGTGTCTGGCTCAGGATCCAGGGGCCTGGTTACTAATACTATCATTCATTCATTCATTCATTCATTCATTCATTCATTCATTCATTCATTCATTCATTCATTCATTCATTCATTCATTCATTCATTCATTCATTCATTTGCTTTTCAGTTACGCCGCTCCGCTCGTGGCATCGAAACTTTCGACAAATCCTGATTTCTGCCCGACAATAACACCAGCTCTGCCGGGCTCACCGCTCACTGGGAGCCCTAACATTTTCAGCGTTAGTCCGAAACAATTATTCATCTTAGTGGGATGGAACTTTCCTAAATGCCTTACTGCAGCTTCACACTGTGGTTCGTAGCAATTTGTGAGCAGTGTATTAAGCTTACTTCTGCCTGTTTTCAATCCGTGTGAGTTGTCGGTATTTACAGCTGATTTTGCTTGTAACAGAGATCGCGCAGTAAATTCACGCCTACAATACTATGAGAGTCCGCCTTAGGCTACCGTCATGGAAATTGTTGGAAAATAAGAGTCATAAACACCATTAATTCGCAAAAACAGCAATGCTTCCTCGCTTTCTTTCAATTCTAGCTGGTTGCACATTACGATCAACGTTCTTTACCAGCTTCTACGTATTTTCTCCCGACATAATGCAGCCGTGCTTCTTGCAGTTGTGTAACACAGAGCACACGCGTAAGCCCGTCGCAGTGAGCCCATCCACTTCGATTCTGTGTTTAGGCTTGTACTCTGCTATGATTTGCTCAGTGCCCGCTAAACCTCTTTTTTTTTTTCTGCGCAGCTGACTATTTTCACCTCGGCAATGCACTCGTCGCTTTTAGGTGGCTACCTTAAATTCTTAAACACAAAACAAAATTTTGTAGTTAAACATTTCAGCCAATCTTTATCTCGTGGACGTGGTGCGGTTTAATATACCTTTAGTGTGTCCTTCAGCTAGCATCCTGCACACTATAGCATACACTTTGCCCCATTTGGTCTCTCTACTCACCAAAAGCGAGTCTTGACTGAGTTGGCGAGTCGCGTTTGCCTTTTGTTTACCCTATCATTATATAACGCTTCCTGCCTCGGCGTTCGATCTGAAAAGATAACAGAAAACTACGTGACAAAATTGTTTTACGCCTAACTGCTGTTTATGCACTGAGAAGAGCGCAAAAAAAAGACAAAACAAAACACGAACATAAAAATTTATTGTTTTCACTCTTTTTTTTTTATTTTACTGCCTACGGAGTCAACCATGTTTCTTAATGAACAGAGTATGGTCTTTTGAACAATGCAGAAAAACAGAGCAGAACACATACCAGAAACGTCTTACTAACTCAACGTACGTGCTTGTCTAGGTTTTCGTTTTAGGCGTTTCTGGAGACTGCCGGAAGGAAAAAAATACACATCTTTCAAGAAATACAAGTTGCGCTTTCATCTTCCCAGAGTAGCCAAAGGCAAACAGGAAGACCCTTCCGGTCAAGGTTCGTTTCTTCTTCGTCGACTGTCACAGATGAAACATCTAAGCGTGCCCGCCGTCTCCTTTCCATGTCCGCTGTGAGGGAGTCCCGTATATCATCGTCCATTTTCGTTCGGCGAAAAACTTGGACACGTACACACGGCCAGCAAGTATACCATGGCGGCGACGTTGGGTCCATTTTGTCGCGACCTCCGGACGGGAAAGCAGCCTTCGTACACCCCTCCTCTTAGCCGGCGGCAAGACAAGAATTGATGACGCTGTCCCAACTTCCTACAAGTTCCTCACCACGCCTGCCGCACTCGCTTCCAGGCAGCTCATTTTCCCTCACTTCTTCGTGGAATCAGCCTGATGTGTCTCCGAATCCGGCTTACTATATTACAGTGATCGTCGCAATGTGCCCAGACGTACGAGTGCTCCTTCAGACATAACTTTGTTAGTTTTCTCCCGCCTTCGTGCCTCGTTACTGATGAGTTAACGGCGAGCAAGATCATAATCTCGGACATTTCCCCAGTGGACCTCGTGCGAGAACAGGAATAATGAAATTAGCGGTGCCACATGCGGCCACTACATCTTTGCTTCTTTGCGGCACGTTCACATCCCATTTGCTCTAACTGCTGGTTTATCTTAGTCAGTGTACTGAGCCCTCCCAGTCGAGAAGGCTGAGTGCTTATGAAGGTGCAAGCAGCCATCTGCAGTTTTCACATGTGACAATCGGCTAGAGCATGCGCAAATAATTTATTACACCTCCGCAATGACAGTCTGGCACTGAAAATTAATTCTGGAATGTATAAGGTAAACTAATTACTTTTAACCCAAACATAGGTAATGTCAAAGGTGGTGTACTCCGAGCGTTGAGCGACTGAGAAAAAAAAATTGCTTAGGTTTAGCATGGTTAACCATGCTAAACCTAAGCAATTTTTTTTTCTCAGTCGAACATTTCACAGCATGATTAGGCTTCGTAAAGCACCTTCGTAACCAGATTTAACTGATATCGTTACGACGCGCTAAGCGCAGTATCATCGCCATTATGGCTGACTTTGAGTCGAGGTTGTCTTGTTATTTTGGCGACTGTAGGAAGAAGGAAAATAAAATGCATAGGCCTGCTGACTGGCTCTGTAGCTAAACCACCAAAGCGGGATTATTCCTTGTACTTATACCCATCGATTGACGTCATGGCTGTTTCCATCGCACTATGGTGCGATGTGACGTAACCCACGTGATTAGTGATTCCCCCCTTCCACTATCTCCTCAGAAGTCTGAAAGGTCAACGGTAACCCAAAGGTCGAAGGGCCAAAGTCATGACTTTGAGATGTGACACCAACGTGGTCCACAAGGTTACACTTCAAGCGGTCGGATGTTCTGGGGAAAGGAAGGCATAGAGTCACACTTTGTCCTGTGGCTCCTTGAAGCTGACATTGTGTGCTGGTTTATAGGACCGGAAAGGCGCAGACTCTGGCATATTGTTCTGTGGACACCTGAACCGAATAGCAGCAGTTTGTCCTCCTGCTCCTTGAAGTGCCAAAGAAGGTCAAGTTATGAGACACGTGAAGCACGGTTCTCCCTAGTGTTGTGATGCTTTCACTTCAAAAGCAGAACTTCATTGCAGTTTCATCTAGAGGTGACGTCTGGGATCAAGACAGTTTATACACATGCATGTCGTTTGGCTTATTTCTATGCAATGCACCCCAGCTAGCTAAAATGCTGTGCGCTGCCGCGGCGGTAGTAGTCCTGCGGCCTTTTCTTTGTTTTCTTCCGGTGTCTTTTCTTCACCCGCTTGAAATACGACATCGCCACCGCTATACGATAAATTTATCTTGTCATGCTGCGCTGAGCTCTGACTGTGATGTTATACTTCGTAAACGCAATAAATATAAAGACCAAAAAATTTGCGAAAGGTAGGCTGGGGGGGGGGGAGGAAGGGGGGTCTTAGCTTTGCCTTGAAGGGTATATTAGGCACCCGTCCGCTACTTGCGTATTCTAGCTACGTACATGGATATTCTAACTCTCTTAATCTCTAATCCTCAATTTTTGTCTCTATATATCCTAAACACTCATCACTATAAAGCAGTGAGATATCACATTATGCTTAATAGCACCAGCACATGGTATAAAGCCCCACAGTAGCCAAGTCATAGAAAGGAGCCTGAATCAACTAGAGGCAGCGTGTATTGCTCGGATGTATTTGATTCCCATCTCTACGGAGCTACACGTGATGGCAGGCAACTCGGTCATATTTTGTGGTATCATGATGTCACTTAGTCCGCAGACCAATCAGTCCCCGCCCTTACCATTTACCACCTTAAACCATACCCCCGATTTTATGATCACAAGGCCAACGGGATTTTTTGGACAACGTGACATTTAACCGTACGCGCTCAAAATAAAAACAGGGCCACAAGATCATCATTGCTGTGCCGCTGCTCGGGACTTGATGGGGCGCGCTGTATTGAAATTAGCCGCATTACATGCCTGCAGACAGACATAGGCCGACAGACAGACATACTGGGTGACATACGCTGTCATGACCCCAGTTGTCGCATGTAAACAACTTCAATGTGATACTGCTTCCCGCCATCGCATGCTGTGCAGAGTGCATAACTTTGCCCCCTGGGATACATGCAACAATGACGCAATTCTCGCTTCACATCTACCCATGCTACTAAAAAGATTTGAAGAGCACTTAAATACGTCCTTTAAAGCAGTCACGCTGAAAATGTTAATGGTTTCCTGTGCAGCTCCCCTTGGGGGTCGTCGTTCGTGTACATGCACTTTACCACCCGCTCAATCAATGTACCATTAATGTGCGCCTTCATTATTTCAGACACACTAATCAGGATACAGTCGTTAACTACCATCCTATGAGAGATTACATATAGATATTTGCATATCAAACCCATTTTAGACAAGCCGTAGAGCGGGTCTGCCTGCCCTAAGGGTCGTTGTTTGGCTCGGCATACATTTGTCCCGGGATAGATTTCCGTCTCACTTTCCCATGCCAAAAACGCTACACGAGATGACAGCCAACTCGGTCCTGTCATATGGTCCCCTGGCGTCAAGCAATACGTTAACCAATAAGGGCTCAGACCTGCGAGCTATCACCTGCTGCGGCAAGCCTTTAATATTTCGCTTACAGCAGCAACCACCCCGATGGCGGATCTTCTTATAAAGTGGGCCTTTAACATTGTCCCGTTAAAAGCTAGTACATTCCAAATAACCGGTCAAAGATATCCTCTCTTTCTCTCTGAGTAGACACCTACAAAATGCCATGAAAGGAAAGGCGTGATGGGAGCATCAAATCGCTCGGAATATAGGTGGAGTGGTGTTTCAGTTACATGTACGGGGAACATTATATATTTATTTATTCATTTACAAGACCCCTAAGGGCCCTCGTGCTAGGTTATTAGA
Source organism: Amblyomma maculatum (assembly GCF_055883805.1). Taxonomy (NCBI): domain Eukaryota; kingdom Metazoa; phylum Arthropoda; class Arachnida; order Ixodida; family Ixodidae; genus Amblyomma; species Amblyomma maculatum. The sequence continues at coordinate 47,519,029 of NC_139353.1, read as the reverse complement.
AAGGGGAGGGGGGGGGGGGGGGTAGGGGAGGGGGCGACATAAGCGCATAAATTCAAAATGCGGCCGAGTGTTAAAAAAAAATAATAATCCACGTAATACAGAAGAAGCATGAAATGTCACTACTGCTGCACACAAATAAAATAACAAGGAACATAAATGAAATATACAAAACAATTCACAACAGATTTGATACATAAAAAACAGTAAAATGGAAAAACACAAATACAAAAACTGTTCACGTTTTCTTTTAGCAAATATTTAACAAACTATGTTAATCTCAGTAGCTATGCGTGATGGTAGGTTATTGCAGTCGACTGTTTTGCGAGGGATGAATGATTTTGCGTAAACGAGATGAACGGCTCGCTATGCGCTTTACTTTGTTATCGTGGTCACGGCGAGGGAAGACCTAAGGGGGTAGCAAAAAGAAGTCATCGTGAAGGATGGAGTGATTGATGATACAGTTTGTGAAATAAGGTTAGGCGAGCGGAATAATGTCTACGTGATAGTGGTTCCAACTCGGCTCGTTGTTTTACTGCTGTGACACTGGTGAAGCGTGAATAATCTGAAAGGATGAAGCGAACAGCACGGTTTTGCAGGGATTCAATGTTGTTCATGACGTGAGTGTGCTGAGGATCCAATAACCTTTAGCTGCACAAGAAACATCTATACTTTTGCGGAAACGCTGTTCCGGATATGCAGCTTTTTATCTGGAGCACTGCCCCACCTATACAGTTACATCAGTTCTTGGTTGATTGTAATTGGGTTAAACCAAGATTTATAGAAGTGATGAAGGCCATCTACTTCAGTTATTGACGCAATGTGACACTTTGATATTTTGATCCCCTTGTTTCTGTTATTTTTTTATTAACAGCTTGAATTCTTATAAACGATTTCAAATACTCCGATACTTCATTTATTTTACAGCTGTAGCATCTCTCAACTACTTTAAAAAACTACCCGCTAGTTAGAGTAGACTGGAACAATTGCCACAAAACGAAATCCATCATAAGTTAGCGACTCTCAAAGCTGAGCACGAACCAGCCGAATAGAAATGTAGAGCACCTTTTTAAATCTCGTCAAAGTATCTAGAATAAGCGAATTCCAACGAGTAGGACTTTGACTGATGGGCGTGGTGACCCCAGAGAGCTGGACAATCATTCTCTCATCAGAGCTTTCTGCACTACTCTTCTTTTGTGAAATTGTTCTAAAAAGAACCTCATTTGGCGATTACTTTACTCAGCATAATTTTTTTTTCGTTCCAGATATAACCTAGTCGGCTTGAGGTCAACCTGGCGAACATTGTAGTTTTATAATCTTCGCTGCTCCAATCGGAAGTCTTTGCAGCAGGTTACCTTACGTTTCCCAGTCCCCCGATTTCTGTTTTTTTCGTTGTTCGCTACGTTCTCGAGCTGTGTCGGTAAATGAGCGGCCAAGGTGAATAGGGCATGGTAGACACAACAGTTTCGAAACGAATAAGCGATACAAGGACTGCTTAATAAAAACGGTACACTCGAATGGCTTCAGCAGGCTTCAAGTCTTACCGCCTCCATTAAACATCACCACCCTTTCTTTGTCAAAGGACGTCCTCCCTGCGTTTTAACTACTGCTAACCTTCGGTGCAGGTTGCAATAAAAAGTTCATCTCAATACATGATTCGGCTTGCTCCTCAATGCCGCTAATGTAGTGAAGTTCATTTATCTCACCAAAGTTCCGCTTTTGAAGCGTTTTATGGGCAGTGCAGCAATTTCCAAAACCAGATGCCCTAAAGAAATAAGCCGCATATTTACACATATTCCCACAGGCAGGCTTTCATTGCCTTTCTTTGACAAGATAGGTAAAAAAGGACGAAATATGTTTCTCGATGCGTCGCCACGAAATCAAGTAATTAAAATCAGGAGCTTAATCACTGTACAAATGTCTCCGCTTCCGCTCGAAGCCTATCGACTCCAAAACAGCAGCCGACACCAGAACCTACGAAGGTATAATGAACCATAATCTCGTTCTGGTAACAAATGTCGCCAGCGAATATATCCTGCAACCTCAGTTCCCTTAACATTTTGTCTTTGGTTGTGCCGACTCTCTCACGTCCTGTGTTCGTACTCCGCTTCCATTCCCCACACGTGCATCACCGCCACGTCGTCGTTATTATTTTTATCTACAGCTGGAGAATGCTGCACGTTCTAGGGTAGCGGTGTGTCTTGTACACTTATGGGCGGATGCCTTACGATCCGCGGGTCCCTGTACTGCCAAACGTGACTCACAAATGCGACCACGCCTCGCTGCGTATCACGATGAAACTGCAGTCGTGGTATAGAGCAAAAAGTATGTGGAAAGGTTCCTGTGAAGTATGTCCGATACCTAACGTAATTAGCCGTATAAGTCATGTACAACGATGCAACCGCAGGGCATTACTCTTCAGAGAATGTGAATGCTCGGGAGAATTGCGACGTGCGACGCGTACTGCTGCTGCCTTGTAAGGGAAGAGGACGTGTCAAGCTGCTGCTGCGCTGCAGCTTTTTTCTTCGCCTCCCGCATAGTTGATGGAAATAAATGGAATATTAACAATAATAGTAATTTTGTGCACCAGCGACCACGTACCAAGGCGCGTGCACTATGTCTGTCTCCCATTGGAAAAAGCAGCAGCGCTGGAAATGGGTGGTCCCGTTATACCAGTACAATTGTTAGAAAATGCGCTTATGGGTCTTACAGTTTTTCTGGTGCTTAATTTGAGTTTATTCGATATTATATTTTATTGCGAAAGCAATACTACTTTAGGTTTCGAGCCTTCAGCGTAGAGCGGCGATAGCCACGTTTTACCCACGTGACGCTGTGACGTCACACCCCACGTGACACTAGTATAAGAGCTGGGCTACAAACTAAAGCGGTGGCGTAGCACGGCGGTTGCCACGTATTACCCACGTGACGCTGTGACATCACATCCCACGTGGCACAAAAGCGAGAGATGGGCTCCCAACTAAAGCGGTCGACGTGGCGCGGTTGGAGCCGTGGCTCAGTTGGCAGGAGCCGCCAACTTAGGTCTCTCGTTTCACATGGGGCGGTTATGTCAGAATCAGCCTGCTAGGACCCTGGCATTCACGTTACCCTTATAGGCCACTAAGGCACGTTCATACGGCTTGGTTCAAAGCGGGGCTTTATATGTGGGCTGAGGAAGAAGAAAAAGAGAAGAAGAGGGGTTCTCGGTCACCCGCAGCTAATGCTTTCGCTCAATATTTGTTTTAGCGGCGTTGAACCCTTGTAATTTTTTTTTCGTACTAAAGTGAAGTAGAAAACGACCTCGAAAGGTTGTGTGCTTGAGCTACGTTCGCTGCCACATCCCATTTCTTAATGACACTGAAGTCAATAAATGAGGCCGCAACCGCCGGGGTGGTGCAGTGGTAAGCGTACTCCGACTACTGTGCCGGAGTACGCGGGTTCAAACCCGGCCTCGGCGGCTGCGTTTCGAGGGAGGAGAAGCGGAATGGCGTCCGTGTGCTGTACGATGCCAGTGCAACAACCCTAGGTGGTCGAAATTTCCGGAGTCCTCCAATACGGCATTTCACATAACCGTAGTCGCACAGGGACGTTAAACCCAACAAATCAAACCAAACCAATCAAAATAACATACTCAGTTGTTGGATGCTAGCCCAGTAAAGTGAATGACCTTATATGAAGGGTAGAACGAGGGAGAAAGATGACTACACAGTAGGAAAGAGGCGCTCAACAAGGACAGAGGGGGAGCCTCAGTTCACACGCCAAGCCAACGTTTCGACAAGTAGACTTGTTGAAACATGGACTTGGCCGAGACATGGACGCGTCGTCTGAGACAAGTAGACTTGGCTCAGACGAAGACAAGTCCACTTGTCGAAACGTTGGCTCGACCTGTGAAGTGAGGCTCCAACCCCCCTCCCCCCTCCCTTCCCCTCTACCCTTGTTCATGACCTAATATACGTTACATATAAGAGCGCAAGGAAACTTTACATTAAACAGAAATTGTCATTTTCACTTCGTATTAACTCTGTTGCAAATACGTTATCATGCCGTGGCCTTCGTTTGCGTAGGAGTGCAGTAATGTAGTGCACTTCATCTTGCTTGGCCCAGGTCGCCTGTACATTTCACAATGTTGCAAAAACATTGTTGAACGGTATGCGGCTTACTACGTGCGGCTGCTGCGCGCTGTCCCTTTTCCTTCACACTGACGGAGCCATTACTCGCGTGATCACGGGCGCGTAGGAATCCAATTATGATGTTTATGCAGATATGCAGGCGCATTACTGCTTCAAATCATTTGTGAGCTGAATTATTACTGCCGGCCCTATTGTGCCATCTTACACGCTTTTGTTTTTAACTCTACAACTTGGCGAAGACCCAGTTGCTAAATTCGGTCCTTTTTCTTTCACAGCAACCGAACAATACCCTTGATGTGGCGGCGTAGCGTAGGAATTCAAATTAACAGCCGTTGTCACTGCAACACGTCATCAGCGGACGTTGAGTTCAAACCAAGTTTCCTGCACGTCTAATTCCTGATACATCACTTTCATGCGGAGAAAAAGAGTCGGATTTTTACGAGCAGCGATGCTTTAGAAAATGTGTTTTTCACTGTTTCGCAAATTTCAGGCAGTATCGTATGTCCGCTGCTTCCAACTTCTCATCGGTACTAACCACGGACCTGCGTTAATTAAAGCGAGCTTATTATGTAATTTTAGTTTTTTTAGCTCCGCAAATAGAACGCTGTTTACCGTAAACAATGTCCGCTGCGACTGAATATTTCTTTGCTCTTTGAATTCCTTTTTTTGAATAATTTTGAAACGCGTGGTATAACAGTAATAAACCCCACTGCAGTGCTGTTTTTATCAGATGCCATATGAATAAGACATGCGGCTTAATCCGCTCGTCAATGCATACCTAGGTTGCCTAAACATATTCATTCAGCGCAAACAAACAGGTACAGCCTGCAAACAGGGGAATTTTCCACTCTTCGCATGTATTAATGCAAAACAAGATGCCACAAAACGTACTCGTAGCTGGCAGCCAGCGATGCGACTGGCGGTAAAAGCATTGGACGTGTACACAAACGACCCGCGTTTTCTAAAGAGCTTTCATCCCCCGCCTGGCTCGCTTCGGCACGACGGTAACATTCTCTGCAGCAGGCGTTTCGGTTTTATCCGTTTGCAGACGAGTTCGAGTGAGGGATTATTTTTTTCCATGGGCCTCATCATAAAGGTTTCCGTCACTGCAGTTACCTGAACGCTGAAATATTTTTCTTTTGCGCATTTCGGAAAGCTTTCAATGTGCCCCGAGATTTGAATACTGATAACCAGAACACAGTCTCGTAAGATGCACACGACGTGGGTTCACTTTGTTTAAAAAGTAGCAGACGATGTTGTGTTTTAAAAATGACTGTTTATGCATTCATCTGGTTTGATCGAATGCGATCATCTGACAGATAAAAGTCGAAGCTCTAGTCGGATGTTTTTCAAGAGTTTTTGTACTCTCGACGCCATTTCAATATGCAGCTTCCCGAAATGAAGTAAAGAATAGAGGAAGATGATAAAAAAGGGTAAACCTCAGCCATGGAAGTTATATTCTTGGTATTTTCCAAGTTTCTTTGGTAGTAATTTGTGGGCGCTCCGGCCTCACTCTCAACAACCAGAGTCCAAATATTATAAGGCTGAGGTTCAGCAAAGATTGTAGCAAGCGGTTTAACACTGCTCGTTATACGTTGCGGATGTTCAAAATAGAGTGTAAAACGACGCCTTCTATGCCATGTACTGGATAATCTTGTCCAAGACTCGCTGGCAGAGATAAAGATTTCAGACACTTACCGAGGCATTCACCTGCGGTGAATGTCTGCAATGGTTTCTATTCAGCTTTTCGCCTATTGACTCATTTTGTCATGTTTCTTCATTTTGATATTTCAATATATATCCCCTCACTTCTTTCCCTCATTTTAGAATACCAAACTTGCTTCTTCTCCCGAATAACCTGCCCGCTTTTCTTTCTTCTCCTCTCACTCATCCTCGTATACAGTATGACGCAGTGTCGGCATCATCATGCCAATCAGGACCTCAGCTCTGATGCGCTAATGACCTGGCATGTGAAATGCGGTTTTAAGCACACTTTACCATCATAACTAAACAAACTTACGCAAAAGAAATGTATATTTGCTAATTTACCATCTTCAAGTGTTTGTGACGCGGGGACCAAGCAGATTATACAAGGAGGAACATTTACACTTGTAGCTAATGGACAATATTAAGAGCCGGAGCTCGCTTCGGTTCCTTGACGAAAATAGACTGCAGGAGTTTCTTTAAGTTAAAATACAGCCTCAATTTATGCCACATGACAAGCCTTCGAATAAAAAAAGAAATCCTTGAAGTTTTTCTCACTGCCAAGAGTAGGTGTACACATAAACTTCTTTGCAGGAAACTCATCGAAAATCATTGGGCGAATCAAAGGTGGCAGTAGCCTCAGGCATCAGTGAGCAGAAAAAGGTCAAAGGGCATGACCTCACCCTCTCCCAAATGTATCGCGGGAAGAAAATTGCCAATTTCAAAACAAAGTAAAGTGGTCTAGCACCGAAAAGAATGTTCTTAAAATTCAACAGAGGCGCTTAAGACTGGCTGCATGTATTGAGGCAAAAGCTTTCTTGCGCAGTGCGCTGATTGCAGAGCCTCCTCTTGTAGCGCACCCCACCACGCGACGGGTTGCGCGATGCCCTGATGTCCTCCACTCTTTCTGCTTATCTGATGGCGCGCTCTCAACTCCTCCACCTCCTTTGGCGGCCCGCTCTCCACTCCTGATCCTCTGACAACACCAGCTGCGTCACATAATGTGACGTAGCGATATGACTAGAGTATGCAAGTAAAGATATACATTGTCGGTTTGAATGACTGCCGCAAACTAGATTAGGAGATGCATGCCACTTAGGCAGCGAAATTATGACACCACCTGGAAGGCTGCACTAGCAAATGTTGCGTTACAATCTTGATACTAAACAGGGAAAATCTGGAACCGCATGGAAGTCTGTTAGTGATCCCTTACGAGCAAATTGCGCCTCAGCGGTACTAGTTGTACTACATGTCGTCCTCCTACTCCTCGCGTCCGTGACTGGTTGGCGTCGCAATTGATATCGGAACTGTAGCGTGAGCGAGCCACGGGATTTTTGTGCCTCTTGCATAGCATACATACTGATACCGCCACTCTTGAGCCAAGTAAGTATTTTGTCTTAAAATAGTATTGAAAGAAGTATTAAAAAGGAGGAAGGATGGTACACGACGTCAACATTAGTTACCCAACCAAGAGAACTAGCCAGAATACGAAGGTGTTGGTAGTTTTTGTTTCTTTTATCCTTTTCTTTCCTGCCATAGTCAGGCCTTAGCCCGACTCTCTCCTTACAGTTAAGCAATGCGCTTACTCCTACTGGCTACCTTCGAAGTTTCGCTAACGACTGCAATCGGGCCGTTTTACTCAATCTCTCTGGGCAGTGTGATGGGCGTCAGTGACCGCGTCTCGTTTGTTACGTACCTCCACGCTCAGCTGCTGCTTACTTTCGTTCTAACCGCAGCGTCCCTCACTTCTTTCGCTGTGTCGCACACTTAGGCGTAATCTTATACTTATTAGGCTGTACTGTCTTGTCTGTTTTATGCGCGGCTACAATAAGCTACCGCACAGCAGCGGGTATGAAATTATGCTCCGGTCCGCTGACTTCTCTACATTGACTGAATGGCTAGAATGATTGCACTGCTACAATATTGGACCCAAAAGCGCCAAACTTGCGAATGAAGAATATTGACTATGACAGTTCTTGTTTTCTCTAGCATGCACTGCATACTCTAAAAAGAGCACAATCAAAAGGAATAGCGACATTGCCTACTGACACGATTGCTTCCGAGGAAAAAGAAAGTAGATTTTTCTATCATCACGAACTGCCGCCTTCACTGCGTACTTGTAGATCCGAACGCTTATTATCAGTTTTAAAAATAGAGTATTCTTCTACGATGTTTTGTTAAGAATTTTAGAAAAGTGCATAAAGAACAGTTCTTACATATGCGCTCGCTACATCCTGTCTACGCTCACCTGGGCATGTAATGTCGTCTTGGACTTGGCGTTTGTGAACAATCCGTAGGGTGGACTGCTGTTGGTCGCCTGGTATTTTTTCAAGATCACAATCGTTTCTTATGATTGCTCTCCTCGGCAACGCGTAGAAAAATACACTGCGATTCGAACTGATATTTTTTCGAATAGTTAATACTGAGCACTGCTAGTCTATCTTTCTGGTGCTTATTGTGTTATTGAGTTTACATGGTGACACTTATAGTTTCTCTATAAATATTTCTTAGATACATACATCCTACTTTTTTTTTTTTTCATTCTATCATTGATGAGCCGTGTATTTTCTTACGATTAATACACAGGTCTCTGTTCAAAGGTAATGCACGACGCCTCCGCCGTTGAACGTGCCATTTATTATATAAAAAAAAAAGCCATGAAGAGCTGTGTCTAAATATTACTTTGTCGTTATGAACGAAGCCATGTGCTGATGTGCTGGAGGAATGAATCCTTATACAAAAACAAATGCAGCAGGAAGAAATCAGTGTGCTGAATAAATTAACAGTGAGCGAAATGTGGTGGCCGAGAGCTGAGAGACTTGTGACCCCACGAGTTATTGCGACAGAATTGTTGTGCCAGAAACCCAGTTGGAATCTCGAGCTAAGAGTCATTTCCTTTTATTTCACCCAACGCTTAAGTTCAGTGAACTGGCGGTCGTCTGTACATCTGTTTAAAAGCCAAGCTGCAAATTGCTTTGGTTACACGCTGTAGAAAAAAATAAGTATTGCAAGGCATTTTTTTACAAGATCCTGGTTGGTATTCATTTCTTCATTTAAATTAGCTTATTGTTGTTGTCGTTATTTTAGTGTGAGGTGAGCAGAAGGAGCAGGAGGAGAAAAGGAGGGTGGAAGGCAGGGATGTTAACCAGAATGCTGAGGTCAGCAAGAACCAACAACCTATGCGCTTTAATGGACATGCAAAGAGTCTGCCTGGCGAATAAATACGCATCGTTGTCTGTCAAGACGATAGGAAATAGGTGAGGGCGGGAGCAAGGAAGGTCAGACTGGAAAGGAAGATAATTTTTTGATGTCAGTGGGCAAGAAGGTGGTTTTTAGGCATGATTTTTGTGAAGAATCTTTTTTCATTTTACTACAGTTTAGGTCGTAATACACTTTTTTTTTTTTTTCACTTTATGAGATCGAAGTGAGGTGTGCAAAGGCCACTGTAGTCAGTGTGGCCGATCCGGATTCGTTAGGTTATCATATCTTTCACGCAAGTCAGCGGGAGAAAGATAAGCTACGCACTGGCTTCTTAAAGGGCCCTAACACAAGCAACTATATTACATTTCCAAACCTGATATATACATCCCATTGTTTACGTACTCTGTTTGAGTGGCATAATTTCTTAACGTAGAGGCATTCTTAGAAAAATGTTTGTTTGAGACTGCGACAAAACCTATCTCCCCACTAAAAAGACGGAGCTGCTAGGAAAATGTGCTTGTTTTTTTGCGACCAAAAGTCGACACAAGACGGCGCTTCACTTGTAACTCCGCCACATAAAGGCCGAATAAAATAAGCAAGCATTAGACTAGCTCGTGCGAAAAGGAAAAATAAGATCCTAGGGCGCTATTCAAAGTCGCATAAATTACCCGGCATTGTTATCATCGGCCGTCTACTGAACACGGCTGTTTCGAGTTGCCCTGCATACAAATGTACAAAGTATGTTGTGAGCGCTGTATGGAGCTTCATCTTTCACACGGGTGCCCATGCTGCTTCATCTTCATCCTTCTCTCTTGAAGACACCCATCGTCATCGCTCAATGTGATTCGCTTCGGTTTGCGACCCGGGCTTCATGTCTCTAATAAACCTGGTCCACCAAGTCTGTCCTTACAAGTAGGGGAGGTGCAAGGTAATCAGGACGCACCTCCACCACGTGTAAGCCTCTCCTTACAATATTTAAGGATATATAAAAACCTATTTCTATAAACCTCAAAAAGGTATTTCACTTAAAATGGGGCGAATAAGCTTCTGTTTACAGCGTACATAGCCTTGTGGCAGATGGTCTGCCGTAGATTCAGTCACGTGATCCAATTAACGTAGTTTCAGACGTGAAACGCAGCAGCAGATGGGTGTGTGTTGTTTCACATTAGTATGCAAAATTTTTGTCAAACGTTTAAAGACCAGGAGGTCATGCGCGCAGTGGTTCTGTTTTATCATTCGTGGATCTCATTCTCGATTAAGTGAATAAGGCCAACCAAATATTACCATTAGTGGTTTCGGACCACAGGGAACACATTACGAGCCACAAGGTATCACTCAGAAGAAAACTACCTGGGCCCTAATTTTTTGTGTACAGTAAACTGTATCGCCATAACTGTCGAGCTTAAAAGAGAACACAAGCCTGCATGTCCACGAAGTACACCCTGCAATCTCTTGGACGATCGCTGTCTAGTACGAGTAGGCAGCGCAGTGAGAAGATGGAGCCGAAGAGATGAACACGGAAAAGAGCAGGCCGACCAGTGCATCGAAGATTGATTGTCGCATCCAGCAATGACGGCGGGGACGACTACTCTTCATCAGAGACGACACGGGAAAAACCCAGCCGCCGTCATGCTGAGCTGTTCTCTTTACCATTTCCGCTAGTCCGTATCCAGATTTCGCGTTCATGGCAAGTTGTTTCTTCACTTCTGGCAACGCCTTCTTATTTCTTTTGTCACATTTGTTCTTTACTTTTGCTCCCCACTTCCTGTCTGGCAGGAAGAGCGACTGAGTAGTTTGCTTTTTTTTTTTTCGCAAGTCGCCAAGCCCATAAAGCCTTCGCCCGACCATTAGCGCCGACATGTCACTAATGAACTCTGCTCACTGCTCTCCGAATTTCAAATGACTGCCACTTTGACATGTTTACTTTTGCCTTCGTTATTACGTAGCACTGTTCATTTCTGCAAAGATAACTCAACTGACTGCAGACACTCATCTAGGTTCGTCAAATACTGCCGCGTTTAGGAGAGAGCCGTCGATTCTTGAAAAACAGCAAGGTGTTGTTTAAAAAATATAGCCAGATACTCATTCGGAGAATGCTTGTACAGCACCTCGCTTAGCTAACAGTTGGTGTCGTAAGCGTATTCCAGGTCTCGTACTTACCGTTAAGGTATGCCCACTTTCATAATTTGTTACGTTGGCTTTTCAAAACTTCATGTTCCCCCAAACGTGAGGTCGTTTGGGGGAACACGTTATGTCTTTCACGTTAGGTAGCACGTTGTCTTTCCGTACCACTTAGCGCGATATATCTACTATGAAACATCCACTAGCACCCGCGGTTGACTTGTTTGAAGCATGATAGAGTAGTTGCGAAATTTTGCAAGCCAATGCGAGCCACTTTCAAGAACGAAGCTAAGAAAAGGAAGTAATAAGAAAAGGCAATAAAAATAGGAAAAAAGGCACACCAACCGAGAAAAGAAGAAATCGAAGGATAGAAAAATGAGACGAGGCGGGAAAACTATAGAACAAAAATAAAAGGAGGGGATGTCAAAGGATACTTGCTGACTGTTTTCGCTAAGTCGTGGCCTGGTTTCACCGGTTATTCTTTTCACTTGTCATGTGTCTGTTTATATTTTGTCCCTTGCCCGTATTCGTCCACTGCAATTCCTTAATCGCATTCGGGAGATGCCAGGTTCGATCCCCGGCGCCACCGGGTGCCCACCGGTTTCCAGTGGGTTCATTATTTAAGGATTTCAATGAGTGCTAGGCTTCTGATGGATGCACCCAGCGTGGTGCTCGGCTGTTCTGGGATGAAATGCTTGGTAAAAAGGGCCATGGACCATTTTTATGGGTAAAAAAAAAGGGGCCACATAAAAGGCTTCTGCCGCACGAGGCGGATTTATGGTTGTCCGATAGGGAATGAATCACTTGCCCATCACCGCAGCGTAAGCAGATCCGAGCAAACAAAAACGTCATTTCGCGCGCATTTAGTTCATTTTTGTATCCTAAATATCAACCCAAATTTCTTCTCGATCCGAAATACAAAAGGTGTCTACTTAAAGCGTCTTAAAATCTTTGTTTCCGCTTTTTATGCTTTGTTAATTAGGATGCAATCAGCATTTTGCTCTCGCCACGTCCTGTTCGCTCGTGATCTACAATGCGTCAACAAAGCAAAACTCCAAGGACGTCAGAACACTCCTGGCATTGGAATGGCTTCCCATAAATTGCCTTAGTAATGGTCTGGAGTTGCCATTTCGGCAATGTCCGCTCTGCTGTCTCTCTTTACCCTTCTTGTAGCTACACTGTATCACCGCGTTGGCGTTCTCTTTAACTTATTCTATCATTACTCAAGGGGTTGATCTACCACCAATGCGCTGCTGAACTGCACTGGTAAATCGTGTGGAAGGCCTCTTTGTCGCTCTTATAGTTTACAAGAACGGACGTAGCGGTGCGCAAAAAGTTGCAGACGTTTTGCCCGAAGCAAGTAAGAAATGCGGTGTAAAAAAAAAGGGTAGAAGCCTGCAAGCAGGGTTTCGACAGCAAAAAGTGACGACAGAGCTGTTGTACCGCAGGTGAGTGAAGGGCTGAGAGGGAAAACAAATGCATAGGAAAGAAGACAGTTTTCTAGAGAAAACGACGAGTGCAGAAGACGCTTGAAGGAATCGACTTCTTGGAAGTGAACCCGCCGTCGACGAGGGGCGGTGGCGCACGGTCAGTTGAAATCACTCGAGTTGGCTAAAGTGTAGAAAACGCTTTAGAGTGGCGCCGACACAGTTCTTACAAGTTGGCTCTTCTGTCCCTGCTCTTCTGTTGCACTCCGTTACTCCGCAGGCTTGGCAAAGAGCTTTTTCTCTATAAAAAATTGAAAGATGTAAAAATACTTTACTTCGTGCTTCTCCGCATATATGCCCCGAACATCTGCCATATTTTCCTCGCTGAACATTTTTTTCCCACTTGGCATGTGGCAGACTAAGTGACCTCGTTTTTAGAATTTTGCAGCGTAGTTGTATATGCGCCAATTTTTCAACGGAAAGGCGCTTTTGTGGAACACTTGAAAAGAAGCTGCACTGAACATTATGGCACTCAGATTCGAAATGCTGTGACGGCATTGAGATTAATTTGTATTATGGCGAATCAGTATAAATTTGTTTTGTTTTTGTTTTTTGTTTTTCAGAATAAAACGTTCGCTACAAATATATAAAGTCAGTCAGAAAACGCTGATAAAGACTATTTGAAATATCTAACCTCGCACGCGCGTCTTTGCAGAATAAGCTAAGGCGTGCCACATTTAAACAGAGTCTCTACCGGGGAATTTAAAATTCAACTTTTTATGCCGCTGGGAGAAGGATTCTTATCAAAGGCTTCGAAGAAAATGTATTGATTTTTGCTGTCACCGCTTTACACAAACCGATAGAAAGTGCAGAAGATGAAGAGTTTCGCATTTTACTTTCAGGACGCCATGATTTCGCTTTAAAAGCCGCTGTGACACATGCCCCGATCTTTTGAAGTGCATCAGTTAGAGAGTGTCCAAAGGAACTTACGTCTACGTTCTAGACACGATTTCCCCATCGCTTACTTCAGGTTTAAAGATGTGTCATTTCCAAAATAAAGACATACTCAAGAATTAAACATATTGCGCGGTGTACACGCTACAGATATTAATGAACAGAACAGTAGAGATTACATAACGTGCCCTTGTCAAGAATCTGCTGCTCTACTGAAACTTCAGTAAAAACTTCACACTTTTCGCAACCCTTTCTTCATAAACTTCGAAGCAGGAAATGTATTTTCAACTATGAAAATATTGTTCATCGCCTTTGAAATCAGGCAATTTCAAGGACAGCACCGCGAAATCATTTTATTGCCCCCCCCCCCCCCCATTCTGGTTGCCCTGTGGTTACGGCGCTCGACTGATGAACCAAAAAACCTGGAATCAAATCCTAATTGCGGGCTCCGCTTTTCGATGGAGGCAAGAAAACAAAATTAATGCTATCGTGTGCTGTGTGATGTCACTGCATGGTAAAGAACCTCAAGCGGTCGAAATTTCTGGTACCCTTCACTACGGCGTCTCTCATATCCTGTGTCGCTTTGTGATATTAAAACCCATAAACCGTAAACTACACAAAAATTGTTTCTTCAGTACAGGGAAATTAATTAGGTGGACTTGTGCAACGCCATGGTGTTATTTCTTGACCAATATTAAACTGTTACCAAAATAGAAAGCTGTGATGACCACGAATAATTAACAGCGGAGCTGGTTCTAATTCACGACATCTGATCACTTTTTCTTCCAAAAAGCTAGAAGCGCCTTCAGACCAAATGCATCTGGAGTAAGCTCCTTTAATATTTCCTTTACCCTTATCCCACATGCAAGCATGTTTTGTTTTTATTTTTTTCTTGTACAAGAACACATCACTTCAAGCATTCAAAATTTTTCTTATTTGTTTCTTTTAGAGAGTAACGCATCCTAAAGATGGGTTCTAAATAATACCTTTTCGTCCAACTTTTAAGATGAAAGCAAATTTTCTTACTGTCCATCTTCCATATAATCTGCTGTCATGTCTCCAGTCGTCACTCTGCTTAAAGGAGCAATCTACTGCCGGGGACCAGTATAAAAATATTAACATGTGGCAGTACCAAGGGAAGAGCTCGCGGTTTCACCTGAAGTTTATACTTTAAATACATTAGGAATATCAGGTCTAAGCAGCTGGTGGCGTCATACTGTGTCCTTTCTTTGCTACTAACATTTCATCTGTTCTGAAAGCCTGAAGTGAATATACTACATTATACGATTATGCCACAGCGTCATAAAGGCATGTATTTGTGTTCATATAAACTTATGGCGGCCTACTATTTTTTTGGTTTCAATAAATTAAAGCTACATTTATTCGTTAATCTTCATTGTTTCGCTCTTAAGATCCGCTCAAAAAAGAAAACCCCACAACCAAATACACCACCATATTTGTCGCGGCGCTACCATCAGCAACGCAGCTATAAGCTAAAACGGTTGTTGGTGTCTGCGGTAGATTTGACTGGGTTTATTTAGTTCATTTAATAATTTCATTCTAAGTCAAGCTATTTTGGGACTGTCAGTTTTAGTTTTAACACAATATGTGCATGATAGTTATGGATGGGTTCTACATGGGACTTAAGCGACGCGGCAGACGTTAAGTTCTTAGAGCTGCATATATTCAGTATACTAACGTTTCGTTAAGTCCACATGTCAGTGATTGCAGATTCCGACTGCCACTGTTAAAAACGAGACTATCGTATGAAAAAAGTACCTTTTAAATAGTTCTGCCACGTTTCTTAGCTGAACAGCCAGATATTCGTTAATTTGGTGATGGAGCTTTTTAATGAAGCAAGAAAAAAAAAGCCGTTGAAAATGTCAGTAGACTGTCCCTTTAATACACTTTCCGAAGAGTTTTACCGTTGGTAAAACGTTGAAGGCCTGTCTGGCTATAAAAATGCTGTGTAACGTTATTACAGCATCCTGCCGGCCTGCGCCGGTAGGTACGTTTGTCGCACAACTCTCCGCAAACTAACCTCATTCTAGCCACTCTCGCCAGAGATTTCGAACGACCCGCACTCATCACCGCTGGCTGCAGTCTCTCCCTGATTGCCCAGCCTTCTTCCGCCAGGGCGGTTTGGTGTAATCCCTCCCTTCCTACCCTAACCATCTCAGGGCGTTGCAATCAAGCGGCGAAGTGCCGCTGGATCTCAAGTTCCCCCTCTTCCCACTTTAAGGGGAGGACGAGTGAAACTTTGGGCGTGTTTAGTAACTCGCTGCCCTCCCCTTCGTAACTGCCGGAACCTCTACAGATCGAGAGAAATGACCCTACCATTCCACCTTCCAAGCATCCTCCTTGCCTGCTCTGGTGACCTCGATACTTAAAACTCTCTCGCACTCGTTTCTCGCACATTCTCAGCTAACGGTCTTGTTTACCAAAACTTCGCTGGACAACTCGAAGAAACCGAGCGGGAAACCATTCCTCGACTTTCATGCCTGCTCAGGCAGCAACTACAGAGGCCGCTTCGTACAGGGCCGGCAAACGCAGCCACTATAGTATCCGGCCTTCACAAGCGCTTAAATTAACTTTCGTCATATTATATAGTATTTAATAGTTACCATCCATCCTACGCTCTACCATTTTGCATTACAGTCTATGACAGTGTCTAAGTACCTAACGTTCTTTTTCTATTACATTAGTTTGATACCTTTCATCAGGGATACGTGCATGCAAAGGCCGCTTGTCACCTTTCACATAGGGTCAAGGTATTCGGGCGCGCTCGAAACGGTGTATGGTTTGGAAAAATATCGACCAGCACACCGAAGCAGTTTCAGAGCGTGATAATTTGTTACCAACACCATTACATGAAATTATTACGACTTCTGTTACTGAAGACTTGGGAAAAGCGCAGGATTTTCCTTTGTCATCCAGAAATTTACATCCTTGCCGGGTGATCATTCCTGAGATAACGCTTGTGTTTTACGACGATTTTACTGAGTGTAGCATTCTTCTTCAACACAACAACACTCCCCTGTTTTTCAATTGTCCCTTCGTTATACAGGTACGTATACAAATTCAAACGGAGTGAGAGAGAGAGTATATGTTAACTATTCTGTAATTGTAAACGTTCAATAAAAACTTTAGCCGGGGTTTAACTCTACTCAAACTTACTGAGAAATTCGAAAGCATTGTCTGGCATGGTTTGGAATGGCGTTTCTTGGCGATTTAGAATTAAGAGACTGGCATACGGTTTGGGAAGGTGTTAAACTTCTAACAATTACAATTAACTGTGTGCGATTGAAACTACATATGTCGTCGCTACGAATTCCAGTCGCAAACTGGCCTCCACATTTATTAGCAGATGAATTCTAAGTGGAGAGCGAAATGGTACGACGTCACCCTGAATGCTTCGCAGAGAACGCGGTTGCGTCATGAATGCACGTGATATTTATTGTCAAGACTTCCTGACCTCACTTTCTGCTCACATTTTCTGCCCACATCACTAATGAGGCAAGAAAGGCTTTCACGTTAAAATTGCTTTCTTCTTTACTTCTTCAGCATAAGATAGCGCATATCCTCGAACAGATACAAAGAAGATATATTAAGTTAGCGCTTCAACGCCATCTTTAAGGATATGGCGAGATAGCAGTAATGGCTCCCGTCAGATGCTGTTCTTGGGAAGAAGCGTAATTAATTCGCTTCAACTCTCAGATTCCAATCCTTTGTGCAGCTAGTATCTCTCAGAAACTGATTAGCGTGAAGTCGTTACCTATCACGCCATCCGATATG
Source organism: Amblyomma maculatum (assembly GCF_055883805.1). Lineage (NCBI taxonomy): Eukaryota > Metazoa > Arthropoda > Arachnida > Ixodida > Ixodidae > Amblyomma > Amblyomma maculatum. The sequence continues at coordinate 47,501,703 of NC_139353.1, read as the reverse complement.
AATATAAAGCGTCGTTGTGGTGGAGTCGTACGAATTTACCTGCCTGGCCTATAGCGCAAGCGTGTCTGTTTCATGACCCAGGTTTCTTGGATTCCCAATTCCAGTCTCACTCTCCGTAAATAGCTGGTGCAAACCCGAACATAACATATGGTCTCGATGCAACACATAACCAGTAGACCCGACCATGCCACCTGATTATCACTCCTTACTAGAAGCATTTTCGTGATTAGGTAATCATTTTCAAGCATATCGGGCCCATTTGATCTTAAATGGTACCGTGACGACTTCATTTTGTAAACCGAGAAGAACATCATAAGGCTTTAAGACTTTTGACCAAAACTGCAAAGACTGTGCATTATTAGCCCACTTTCCGTTATCACTATAAGTGATCCAAAAAATCAGTTTTGTTATGGTTTGATTTTATTGCGTGCTCTGATTCTTTATTCACGCTACAGCGTTATGGGCCTTCTTGTGCAGAAGATTCGATATAGTGTTGCCCCCGAGAAATCATGTGCATGCTTCTGGAAATTGGTGGTTAACAAACTATATGGAGGCCACTGATTGGTCGGCAGGCTGTGTGACATCCCGATACCATATGACTTGGTTGAGATAAACGCACTTGAAAGGAACTACGCCCCGTAGGCACGTTTGTGTGCGTTGTTAAAGCCGTGCATTAGCCTATTGGGGGTGGTCTTCCTTACAATATGACAGCTTAGCTACTGCTTGCAAATGAGTATGTGTGCCATAGTAGAGACACATATTGAGGAAATTGCGATTAGGTGAGTAGTTCAGCGCAGCTGCACGAACAGGGATCCGCAAGGGGGCGAAGACGGAAGCCAATAACACTGTCGTGTCGTACCGTCAAAGGCGGAGATTGAGTGTCGCTTAAAATATTTTTATTACAAGCATCGATATAAAAGACGACCGCAGGCCTATGCTATCCTTAAGGAACATCTGTGCTTGAAACTAGTCAAGAGCTCACTCGCCCGCAAGGCATCTTGTAAATACGTTAATAGCTGACTCCGCGTATACACCGCTCATGAAAGTTCTTCCTCAACAGAAATGAAACACTAGAGCATAATAGATCCCTCCCGCTGTTAATAACAGTTCACAGCAGAGCTACAACATCTTATACGGCAATCCTAATCTTTTTCACAAGGAAGATAGAAAAATTCTGAATAGAAGCGCCACAACAGAGCATGCCATAGCGCCATTTGGCAGTGAGAGCACCCTGTACCAAGTTAAAGAGGTCGACTAACAAAGCGCAGGCCTGCAGGATGGGAAGAACCGAGGAGAAGGAAAGAACCCATAGGAAGAACCAAAAGCTACGCCCCTATCTCTCCTAATTCCACGAACAGTGGCCGAAACCCATTCCTTCCTTTCCAAAAAGATTCGTTCATTCATTCATTCATTCATTCATTCATTCATTCATTCATTCATTCATTCATTCATTCATTCATTCATTCATTCATTCATTCATTCATTCTTAGCACGTGTTCATTTCTTGTTCCTGAACTACACAGGCTTGGTTAGTAATGCGAAAGCATTAGAAGCCTGATTGTGAGGGAGACGTGGCGTGCCTCAAAATGTGGCGCCATAAAATCATCTGCTACAAGATATGCCATTATGACCACATGCTGTGAAATTATTACGCATATAGAAGCACCATTTCTTTTGAAACTATGGCATTCCACGCCTAACACGGTCTAAAGCGCCTCATATACCTTTCTCCGCTGACAAAAAGTGTTGAACATTTTTGTTCATGTAGTATATCTCCTATGTACAAACGAAATACAGTCCCACAAGCTGACAACGAAGGAAGGCTCGAGCCGAAAAAAAGAGGCGAGAGTAAGAGTTGAGAGTTCCCACCGTACAGCGTAATCGTTTTCCAAGTGAATGCGACTAGCTCGCATTTGTGCGAACAGCCTGCAATCAGCTCTCCAAGAGAACACTCGGATAAGCGCTGATGCCTGCATTTCAGCGGCATACCAGAAACGCAAGTAATATAAATAAGCAAGCACAAGAGGATCACCTGCCACATTTACTCGTCAAATGCAGCAAAAAAAGAAAAGGTAGATAAGCGGTGTGGCGACGTCGGAAAGAAGCTCCGCCGGAATCCACTCTCCAAATTACGGGCGGGATAATTGCCGGCTGAGGGTGCTTGGCCACGTAGCAGAGCGCAGGTAGCGTGTGGAAAAAGGCAGTGTTAGATTTCTGTGTTAAAAAAAATGGCAGAAACAAAAAGTGCAAATCTAAAAGAAAGAAGGAATGAAAAGTTCTGGAATGCAATGAAAGTCTTTGTCTCTCTATCTCTCTCTCTTCTGTCTTTTTTTTTTTTTCATCAAATGGCGGCTGACAAAGATACGACGATGAAGTCGTAATGGGCCCGAGAACGATTCCTAAACGGTCGCGCTGGGATGGTTTGAGCAGTTAACGGGCTCCACTAACGATCCTGCGGTCATTTGCATTCTCTACGGTGAAGTCTGGTCACAAAACTCGACGTCAGCGACTGAGATGGAATCAGTTAAAATATATACGTGAAAGAAGATTTAACAGGACTAGGAGAATGAAAAGAAGCAACGCTGGGAAACACGGCTAGCAGTTTACAGTGAACACTATCGCAGAGACTTTGCGTTTTTCATTTTAATTTTTCTGAGCGGAACTCACAGCTTTTTTTTTTTTTATAATAGCTGAGTGTAGGAAGGAAGGTGATCCTTATTTTGTTTTTTAGACCGGCATAATTTCGTAGCGATCATCGCGCCACCCACACTCCTTTTGTTTTATATATATATATATATATATATATATATATATATATATATATATATATATATATATATATACGAGGCGCTTCGAATTAAAAGTGTTAGCAATAAGACGGTAGGTAATTTTTTCAGTGCTGTACTGTTTTTTTTTTTTTTGTGTGGGGGGGGGGGGGGGGAAAGGGGGCTTGTGTGTGTGTGGGGGGAGGGGGAGTTACATGGCGACCGCACAACGCAGGATGCACTGGCCGCGATTGATATTAAATGCACTAAATACCTCCGCAACATTACGAGCCACGGTAGCCGTTAAGGACGTTGGTCAGTTCCTTTTCTACATTACGTGTGCCAGCCTCGTGTCCTGAGACTCATAGCTGAAGTGGAAAAGTAGTGAGGGAATGATGTGAAGCTGCCCGCGGGGGGCTTATTTTTCTATACCTTCCTTTCTAAAATGCCTTCTTCATGTAAGAAAATTTGGTCTGTACGTTCAATAGGAAGAAACCACTTAGTGGCAGACGTTTCGTGTATCAGTGGATGGCTGATTTATTAAGCAAGAGATATCGCAGTAATGTATAAGATTATTGACAGGGAACCTTATGTTCTATGTAGTACGTTTTTAGACTACACAAACAATAATGAGTCGAAATTGCGCTATACTTTCGAGTGTTTATCTCATCAGATGTTCTCACCTGTCTAAAATGTTGCAAATCCATCGAGACGCTTAGAAGAGTAAGGGCTGAGTGAAAATCAATTTCGGAATATAACATAAAATTTCTTTGCAGTGTTATACTTTTCAAACATGTAGGCTGATTGCTCGCAGAATTCACTGCCTCCAGGTAGGGCAGGCACATTGGAAGAAAATTACGATTCTGCTACGTGCATGAAGATTCACCGAGCTAAACAGGCGTATGCTTTACCGCATTGTTCTGTGAGAGAACGTGCATATTCCCATTACCAATAACGTCTACTTTACACTTGGTCGTGAATCATAATGTATAGGTGCGCTAACAAAAGGCAGAATGTACCACTCAAGACGCAAGCGGAAACACAAAACTAAACTTCATTTTCATCTTCCCAAAGAGCAATGGGGATGAGGAAAAAAAGCAAAAATAAAGATAACCAAAACCGAAAGAGGGGCTTGGCAAGATAATGACAGGTGTCACCTTCCTGCTCGGATAAAACGAACTTTTACTTCTCAATCAACGCAACCGAAAAAGAGTTCACATAATCTTCTTCATCCGCGATAAAAGGGCCTCCGAAAACTTACGCGTGGCCTGGTTTCTTGATCTTTGAAAGATGGATGCCTTGTTCACAAGAGAGCAGTGTGCTACCAGGTTGGCAGTTGTGACTTGCGAGAAGTTGTAGTTATTCTCTCGAAACCGCTCGTTCAGGCACTTGCCGGGGTGAACCCCATAAGCCACACCGCATGAGAGTGGTATTTTACGCGTAGCGCACTGGGCTCGGTAAGGTGAAAAGCCATTCCCGTAGCCTGGTTTTAGGGGGAGTTTTCAAGGATAGTGAAATTTAAGGCAGTGCAAACATTTGGGTGGCGCTGTCATCAGATGCGGCTGCCACCGGAACTACAAACCAGATAGGTTTTCTTTAAGCCAGATGGCGCCACACTGTTCTAGTGCATCAGCATCAAACTGTGCACCTAAGTCAAGGTCTAATCAAAAGAAATGCATGAAAAATGATAGACGTCTTGCACGGAATGTAATATATGATATAAGTAGTGTTGGTTGGTTGATTGGAGGTAATTAATAGGGGTGCTTAGATGGCGACTGATTATTAGTGAATTAAACCACTGCAATATACACAAATAATCTCGTTTGTGTCGCTGAATTTGAACACGTGATCTGTGGCTGGTACTTGTGCGACACTTCGTGTAACATTGTACCAGTTGCTTGCGATAGTGTGCGGGCTTCGTTTGAGAATGTGGCTTCCCCCAATGAAGATGCTCGACGATCAAGAAGACTTCGTAAAAGAGAAGGCGGGAAGCCGGAGGAGGACGCTGACTGTGAAGCAGCTTGACGGTTAAAAAGGCGAAGCTTAAGCGTTTTTCAATTTATTGTACACAACTCCCTCCACGCATGCAACACACTTGTTCGGGTGCTTTGCGGCATAAGACCCGTTTTTACCCCCTTTGCTCGGTCGTAAACTTTTACACACAATCTTTTAAGCTTTTCACGCAGAGAAAATACGACCGACGCTCTGAGCCTTTCTACCGCTTATTTTTCAGCCTTTGCGAAAGAGCATGCATATACTACAGAACTAGACAACTCTTGTTTCCTTCCTTCTCCTTCGTAGTCTTTTTCCCTTTCAGACAGGTCTTAAGCCCCTTCTCGGCAACCGACATCAACACCTGGTTGGCAAATCCAGCTTTAAGCCGAGAGGCCTGCACAGCGACCATTTCATTCGCCGGGTGCTTCCCTATGACTCAGTTGATTAAAAGCGAATTAAGCACAATATAGCGCATGCATGCTTCAACTACATCCATACCAGTACAGGGTGTATGAAAGCGTCGGCACTCATGCCGCTTGGCTTAAATTAGCTGGATTCCTAAACCAGGTGTTGGCGCCTGTTGCCAAGATGGTGCTTAAGACCGTTGTTAAAAGGAAACGCCACAACTGAGAAAGAAAGGAACAATAGGCCTTTAATTCTGACCTATGTTCATGCTCTTTCCCTCCGGCTGAGAAACGTGGCAGAAAGGCACGACGTGTCGGTCGTATTTTCAGCGTCTAAATTTTTAAAGCTGGTATGCAGAATGTAACAGCCGAGCAAAAGAGGCCAAAGAATAGTCTTGCGGTGTCAAGCGCCAGAACAAGTTGGTAGTCCGAATTCAAGGAGTTGTGTACAAAATACTAATCTAATGCGGTGTGGATTATGTGGGTCAGAACGCCAAGTCCGTGAATGAGAGGTTGCGACAGCATAATAACAAGATCTCGCAAGTCGCACCTGGCAAGCTAGCGCCACATTGCGCAAGGTATAAGTGTGGACCCTTAATTAACAGATCTTTAATCCTTCCAAGATCACGAAGCCAGTCAGACGGCAGTTGTTTGAAGCCTTTTTTCAATAGATGTTTTTTTCTCCGATAAACGAGGTTATGTGAGCACCCCTTCATATGTGTGGACTACGAGAGAGAAGGTGCTTTTGGTTTGGTTTGTGGGGTTTAACGTCCCAAAGCGACTGAGGCTATGAAAGACGTCGTAGTGGAGGACTCCGGAAATTTCGACCACCTGAGAATGCTGACATCGCACAGCACACGAACGCCTCTTCGTTTCGCCTCCATCGAAACGCAGCCGCCGAGGTACGGTTCGAACCGAGGTACTCCGGACAGTAGTCTGGTGTATTACCACTGCCCCACCCCGAAAGTGCTTTTATCTGAACAGAAAGGTAAAGTGCAGTGGCACCTGTCATATTCTTGATATGCTGTTTTTCCTCTCGTTTTCTTTTGCTTTTCTTTTCTCAGGTTCTTATAATCCTCATTGAAATTGTTGAAGATGAAAATTTAGTTTCGTTCTATGTCTGCACTTGCGTCATGTGTCGTCTCCTCTACATTTTATTTACCCACCTCTGATTTATGATGTGTACTTCCTCACAAAGCAATCAGTGCTGTCGTTGCCTTCTTTAGATAACGACACAGCGTTCTTGCCTTAGCGCGCATCCATTTTTTACACAAATGTTATCCCAGCCGTCCGCTGCTGGTGACAATTTTGTAAATGAAGCCCCCAACGCTGCTAGTGTAAAGGGGCACGGATGTCTTAGCTGTACCTTAATGATCCCGTATTCCATCGAAAGATTTTTATAATCTCCGCAGTGCTGTAGCTCCTTATCTCCAAGCAGATTTCCGAGCTCCCTGACAAGTACCTGATCCGCGTACGTTTGATTATTCTTCAATTGTGATCCGAAATTCGCACTATTTATAAGACGCAATGAAGCCATGTCCGCTGCATTGCAAGCAACGTATGCAATTTGCACAACAGTAGAGAAGGGGCAACACAGAGCAGCGAATTAATGCTGTTGAAGATGCCTAGAAAGCACCTACAAAGCCCCGTTAAGTCTGTCTGTAGCACGAGTTGATTAGTATTAATGAGAAGAAACGTATTCATCGCCTAGTGAGTGTGACTATGGGACAATTTGAGATGCGCTTCTCTACGAAAGCAAGTTTCTATAACCGTATACACATGCTTTCACTAGAGGGGACTATGAGCAAAGAACTTCGAACAGGCTTCATTACTGTACGGAATGTACGCGGGTCGCAGCTTCCTAAGCGAACGTTATTTCATTGTTTGCCGTATTAAACGAATATCAAAAGACTTTATTTTGCGGTTTAATATACCTGTGTTTAATTATTTCTGTTTGTGCTATAGAAGAAATATGATAGGGCCGTAAAGACGGTTCGACTTTTGCGAATGATATTACTGCAGCTAAAGAAGCCTTCTGTGCACGACGTTCATTAATGAGGAAGCAGCCGCCGACGTATAATTAATGGCTCCGTGACTAATTATTACTTTGCATGAAAAGCTGTTATGAACAATAAAAAGAAAACGGTTGTTATCGAGACCAGATTGGATCACCTGTTCTTTCTAAACCTTGTTTGTTTTCTTTGGCATTTGCCAACGTTTCTTTTTTTAACCGGCAGTAAATACGATCTTATTCCTTTTATTGTCACACGAGACGCGAGCAGATTTTTAATGAGCGATTCTAATTAAACGCGCTTCCTGCTGCAATGTTCAATAATGTTGCCGATGTTTCTGGTGCCTTATCCTGAACGGTCGACGTCACCTGTAATTTTATCGCATCCGGCAGCGGCGGATATATAATCTACGACCGTCGAGCACACTTTTATGTATTGCCCCCGCTGAGTTCTTCAAGTATGTAAAAAACGTTCGTCTCAGGAATATCTAGATTTTGCCTTCAGTCTAGTGTCGGTCGTCAATGTCTACATCTAAGCAGTCATCCAGTGAGTGACAATACCGAAGGCCCCAGCGATGTCAATGCATGTTAAATAACTCTAGGGGGCCGAGTTTCCGAGGTCGTCTGCCACAGGGTTCATCGATCATAGCCTGAGGGGCTTCGGGTGTCAAGCCTAACCAAGGGTGATTCAAAGGGTGATTCAAACCTAACCAACTTTGCCTCGATTTGCGCTGAGCTAACTCTCCCGTCTCCATTTACGGCTTTACAACAGCGGTATACGTTGGCAACATTTTCACTAGGTAGAAAGAATCATTACAAGACCAGCAACGCTATGAAACCTGCTTCATCGCTCGAACAAGCCCAAGACGACTCTTACCGAGTGACCAACGTACCGAAGAGCCATCCACTGTCGCCTTCTGAGTCGTCAATGCCTAGCGATTAAGTCACGCCCGAAAAGAGTATTGTGCACGTATCTACAAAAACGGTCATGTCATGAAGCAGCGCAAAGACGACTGATTGAGGACATAAGTTCCGCATTCTGCTTTATCCTGTTTCTGGGGCTATATCAGCGCAGTGCCTGTTTTTTGACGGAGTGTCTCGATTTACAGCAGGGCCCTATGTCACGCACTGAGAGCGCTGTGAGGACACCATTTGGTGCTGTCACGACGTCGTGTTCATCCATCTCCACCCACACAGAGCACTTTTGACAACCACTGCTAAGCTACCATACTTAATGTTTGCACTTCCTTTTTTTTAGTTGTTACGTTTACGTAGACAGAGGCAGGTAATTGCCAAAGCGAACATATGAAGTGGTATTAAAATTGATTATTGTTATGTAACTGTAAGCCGGGACATACAATGGAAGAACTTAGTTCCAGTAAGGTGAGGTTACTTTCTGTAATGGTGCAGCGGTGGCGTAGCGGTACAACATCCGCCTCGCATGCAAGAGGACCGGGGTTCAAATCCCGGTGCCGCGCAATTCTCCACCGGATGAAAAAAAAAAGAAAATCCGCGTGTCGATGGAATTGCATAAACAGGTTTGGGGTGCGACCTGATGCCGGTGAACACCTCCGGCAACGCACTCCCTCACCAGAACAGGAGTTGGCCACCCTGGTGCAGTAATTGGCCACAACCTCCTATGATAAGCTCCATAAAACCCCGGCCCTCAGTCACCAGCGGCTGCGGAACAACTGACCACGGCGGCGGTCAGATCTGTGACGCAGCAGGGGGTGCTAAGAAAGCCTGGCTCCGCTGGACAGACCGCCATTGGAAACTGACCTTGGCAACGTTTAATGCTAGAACCCTAGCTAGTGAAGCTAGCTTAGCAGCGCTGTTAGAGGAACTAGAGGGCATGAAATGGGATGTCATAGGGCTTAGTGAGGTTAGGAGGCCGAATGAGGCATATACTGTACTGAAGGATGGACATGTACTGTGTTATCGAGGCTTACCAGAGAGGCGACAACTAGGAGTAGGTTTCCTTGTCAATAAGTATATAGCGGGTAATATAGATGAATTCTATAGTATTAATGAGAGGGTTACAGGCATCGTAATTAGGCTTAATAAGCGGTATAAACTGAAGGTTGTACAGGCCTATGCACCTACATGTAGTTATGATGACCAGGCAGTTGAGAGCTTCTATGAAGATGTGGAATCGGCAATGCGAAAAGTAAAGACGCAGTATACTGTACTAATGGGCGATTTCAATGCTAAGATAGGGAAAAAACAGGCAGGAGACAAGGCAGTAGGTGACTATGGCATTGGTTCTAGGAATAGCAGGGGGGAGTTACTAGTTGAGTTTGCAGAGCGCAATAACTTACGAATCATGAATACCTTCTTCAGCAAACGGAAGAACCGGAAATGGACATGGAAAAGTCCTAACGGAGAGACTAAAAATGAAATTGACTTCATAATGTGTTCAACCCCCGCCATTATGCAAGATGTAGAGGTAATCGGGAAAGTGCGATGCAGTGACCACAGGATGGTGAGGTCCCGAATTAGCCTAAATCTGAAGAAGGAACGCAACAGGTTAGTAAGAAAGAAACCCATCAACGAATTAGCGGTGAGGGGGATGGCAGAAGAATTCAGGATCTCGCTACAGAATAGGTTTGCAACTCTAACTGAGGATGGCGACATTACCCTAGAGGCAAGGAATAATAATTTCAGAGATGTCATTACTGAGTGCGCGGTAGAAGTAGGCGGTAGGATAGTTAGAGAGGATACCGGCAAGCTGTCTAAGGAGACGAAAGATTTGATTAAGAAACGCCAGAGTATGAAAGCTTCCAATCCAACAGACCAGATCGAATTGGCCGAGATATCAAAGCTAATCAATAAGCGCAAGGTGGCCGATATAAGGAGGTATAACATGGAGAAAATTGAGCATGCTGTAAAGAACGGGGGAAGCCTTAAAGCGGTAAAGAAGAAATTGGGCATAGGAAAAAACCAGATGTATGCGATAAGGGACAAGGCGGGCAACGTCATCACTAATATGGAAAAGATAGTCAAAGTAGCCGAGGAGTTCTATACAGCTCTCTACAGTAGCCAAAGTAGTCAGGACCGTAATGAGATTGGCGGTAGGGAAAAACCATCAGACGTTCCACCAGTGACGAAGGACGAGGTCAAGAAAGCACCAGAAACTATGAAAAGGGGGAAATCAGCTGGAGAGGATCAGATAACTACAGATTTGCTGAAGGACGGGGCGGATATCGTGCTAGAAAAACTGGCCACCCTGCATACGCAGTGCCTGGTGTCATCGACGGTACCGGAACCATGGAAGTATGCAAACATTATCCTCATTCACAAGAAAGGGGACTCTAAGGACCTTAAAAACTACAGACCAATCAGCTTACTGTCTGTTACGTACAAGGTATTTACTAAAGTAATCGCTAATAGAATCAGGACAACCTTAGACTGCAATCAAGCAAAGGATCAAGCAGGGTTTCGGAAACGGTACTCTACAATCGATCATACCCATACCATCAATCAGTTGATAGAAAAATGCTCGGAATATAACCAGCCCTTATACATAGCATTCCTTGATTACGAAAAAGCATTTGACTCAGTTGAAACCTCGGCGGTGATGCAGGCATTGCGAAATCAGGGGGTAGACGAGCTGTACGTGAAAGTGCTGGAAGATATATATAGTGGCTGCACAGCAACCATAGTTCTGCATAAAGAAAGTAACAAAATTCCCATAAAGAAAGGTGTTAGGCAAGGAGACACAATCTCCCTAGTACTATTCACAGCTTGTTTAGAGGAAGTATTCAGAGCCTTGGAATGGGAGCAGTTAGGGATAAGGGTAGATGGAGAATACCTCAGTATTCTGCGATTTGCTGGTGACATTGCCTTGCTAAGCAACTCAGGGGATGAATTGCAAATAATTATTGATGACCTAGACAGGAAAAGTAGAAAGGTAGGCTTGAAAATCAATATGCAGAAGACTAAGGTAATGTTCAACAGCCTCGGGAAGGAACAGCTGTTTACATTAGGTAGAGAAATACTGGAAGTAGTAGGCGAATATGTCTACTTAGGACAGGTAGTAACCGCAGATCCGGACCACGAAAAGGAAATAACAAGAAGAATACGATTGGGATGGAGCGCATTTGGCAAGCACTCGCAGATTATGACTAGCAGCTTACCGGTATCGCTCAAGAGGAAAGTATACAACAGTTGCATCTTGCCTGTACTCACCTATGGGGCTGAAACGTGGAGGCTAATCAAGAGAGTTCTACTTAAGTTGAGGACAACCCAGAGGGCTATGGAACGAAAAATGGTAGGGGTAACATTAAGAGATAGAAAGCGTGCAGAGTGGGTCAGAGAAATAACTCAAGTTACCGACATTCTAGTAGAAATTAAGAAGAAATGGACATGGGCAGGACATGTAGAGCGAAGAGAGGATAACCGATGGTCGCTGAGGATAACAAACTGGATTCCAAGGGAAGGAAAGCGTAGCAGGGGGCGGCAGAAAGTTAGGTGGGCGGATGAGATTAAGAAGTTCGCAGGGGTCAAGTGGATGCAGCTAGCACAGAACCGGGTTAAGTGGAGAAATATGGGAGAGGCCTTCGCCCTGCAGTGGGTATAATCAGGCTGGTGATGATGATGATGACTTTCTGTAAATAAAATCGGCAAAAAAAAAAGCATTTTACACCAATATTCAAATTATCTAGCTTTTGTAACTAGCGTAAAAAATAAATGAAAACAAAAACCTACCTTACCAGCGCTTGGAAAGCTGGCAATATTTCTTTATATTGTCAAGCATAACATTTTTTTTTTGTTTATGTTGTGATGACCAGCAAACCGTTTTCCTTAAATAGAAAGCTTTCGATTTTGTAGCATTCTTAATAAATGCCTCTTTCGCACTATAAAATATTTTTTTACATAAACACGTGTGCTATGCTGCATGAATGCCCCAAAGTGGTGTCTTGTTATTTAGAATGCTTGACTGCTGAGCTTGAGGACGCCACTTCGATCCTGGCTGCTGCGGCCACTTTTCGACGGAGGTGAAATGCAAGGTGCCCGTGTACTCTATGATGTAAAGAGCACTGTAAAGAACACCAGTTGATTTAAATTATCGGAATTCTCCACTGCGGTATCCTTAACAGCAGATATCGCTTTGGTACGTTACACCCAATGTTCCACATCACAGTATATCATACCGTAATATGGTGTGCAGTACCATACTACACCATATAGTGCCACACCATATAATACTCTACCTTTACCGTATCATACCATATTATACCAGACCATCATGTACTTTATTAGCCTTCCCTGTAGGCAACGATGATATCATGAACAAGAAATGGACAAGTCTACAGCATTTGACTGATCTCTAGTACTGAGATTTTACATCCGCCGCTACTAGCAAAGTAGTACAACTAAGTGACAAACTCAACCATACGAGACTCGTGTGAGCTGGCTTGTAAATGGGAACCGTACTCTTAGGCGCCACTGGGTTGGCATGTTGTGCAAAAAGCAGAGAGCAACCAGGTTGGAGAAACTTACTTGTTGGGTGAGGCGGTTTCACATCATTTTGAGTTCTTAAAGGCAAGGACTGATAGAAAATAAAACTATTTATGGCGCTAAAGTGGCAACAAAGGTTTTTATGAAAACACACTAGTGTAGAAGAAACTTTACACTTCAACAGTAAGTCCCTTTTTTGGATTTGAGCATTTCCCTCACACTCCTGCGGTAAAAAATGGAAGTTTTTTCACAAGAAGTCCCATTAACGAGAAGCTCAGAAATATGCATAAATACAAAACGATAATATTTTCTTTAGAAATTTTCTTTACTTTCTCTGTTTAGGGCCAGTCACTAGCACTACTGTTCTCAAGAACATGTTCAACTGGCAGTATCGACAAAGCGTCGCAAAGTACCCATCACCCATCCGGTTTAAGATTTTTTTGCACTCAGGAAGCTGGTAATTTAAACACCGTCCCATGTGATCTCAGACAAGCAAGTTAACATTTTCTACGTCCTCACAAGTCAATAAAATGTGGTACACGACACTTTCCGCACATAGCACGATGCAAGCTTGGGGTTCTTAACACGCTGTCGCGCTTCTCTTGGAATGTCTATTCTTGACATATTTTTCCGCATATGGGTAATTCTGTCGTAAAACATATTTCGTACCATCCATCAACGTCCATAAAACGACTTTATTTTTTTTATTCGGGCAACAGTTTTTTTCAGTGCACCGCGTAATAAAAAAAATGTAGGATTTGACAAACACCATTTGCCTTTCTTTAGTTGGGCCGCTAGGGGGCTTTCTTTTCTTCTTTTCAAGGACGAGAAAGGATAACTAAAAATTCTTGAGCAAGCATTTCACCGCCAATACCACAATTTTAACAGAATATGAAAAAACCTTCACTACGAATTGGTACCCAGATAGCACAGAATGTGGGGCCCCAGTAGGTTCGATGTAGGCAAGTGGGGCTGGGGCAACCATCATAAAACCTGCATCGGTCCCCGATAGGGCAAAAGTGGGCAGGCCCCATTTGAGCTTACCCCTGCTCCTCCTGCATGGGTCCCATAGCGGCGTTTCTTGGGCTAATGCAGAGCACATTCCTGCATCCAGACCACAAGGTTCCCTTGCCGGATATTTGAGGGCAATCCAACCTAAATGTGGGCTTTTTATGGGAAAGCCCTCATAGATCCGAAATGAGGCCGCCCCCATTAAATCTTTGTGGGACCAACATCGGCCGTAGTGGGGCAAGAAAGCGGACATACCCACAAGCTGCCCCAATCGTCCCCTTGTAGGTTACTTGAGGGCAGGTGAAATATGAATAAGAGCTCAATTTGGGCAAGCCCTCGTGAAGCCCAAATGAGGCAGCCTTAGCTAAACCGCTTTGGGTCCCACATAGGCTGTAATGGGGCTGGAAGGCGGGCGTGCCCGCATGGTACCAAAATCGGTCCTTTGTGGGGACCTTGAAGGCCCGCGCAACAGCAGGTGGGCTCTAGGTTCAAAAACAACGTCCAGCCCAATTGGGGCTGCCCACATAAAACTGCTTTATATCCCCCATGGGCCGTAATGGGGCTGGAAGGCGTGCGTGCAATTGCGTATCATTGTTTCCAACCTTTATTTGCATTAGATGTTGCCCTAAAGTACTATTATAGATGATTTGTGTAACAGTTTTTGCCATGTTTAGTCGATTAGAAATTTACATGGCTTTAGTTCTCGCGCTCATGCAAATTGCGCTACAAATACTAAAACAAACTGATTGCTAACTGTTGCCTCTTATGTGGTTGCTTTGGACAGCCTGCAACTTCCAGCACAATATTACTGTTCAGAACACAAATCTCCATAGCCTGAACAAGATGTACATGAAGTCATTTCGGCTAGATGAATGTTATGAATTATTGTAAACTTTAATATTGTGGCTGTTTAGAAAGTGCAGACATGTATAAAACAATTACTTATGTGCATAAATATTGATTGGGAAAACTTGGACTAGGGCTTTCCATCAATTTCCTGCGTCGGACCCCTATGATAATAATGTGGGCAAGCCCAAGTGCGGCTAGTGCTATAGAACCCGCATTGGTCCTATATCATTATCTGAGGGGCTAACTGAAATAAATAAAAAAAAAATGTTCCTCCAAAGCGGCTGCTCAAATCGCTCCAAAGTAGGACCATCGCGGGGAGTTGGCGGAATGTGTCCTTTTAACAATGCCGGAAAAATGTGGGCAGCCCCGCAAGGGCTGCCTGCATCGGCCCCTAATGGGGCCCATTGGGGCTTTGTCGACAGCCCCCTTCGGGCCTACGTCGGCCCCTCTTGCAGCACCCACATTGAGCCCACCGGTGCTGTCCTGCATTGCCTACATCGGGCCCACCGGGGCCCACCCTTCATAGCCCACTTTGTGCTACCTGGGTAAGGATAGTTTCCAGAATCAAGCACCGGTGATCATAGGTGACGGTGCTCAGCTCTCTTCCTGTTCTCGATGGTCGGGAAAAAGATTCAGGTCTCGACCGTAAGGTAGAAAATAGAATGAACTGAGTCGTGACCGATGTCACACCACCTGCATGCATCAAGAATAAGAACAGCCGATATGTCCGCTGAAAGCAAAGGCGGCATAGCTCATTCACCAGTGAAAGAAAGAAAAAAAGCACAGCACTGACGTAGCGTGCCGTGTTAGACTTAATCCGAACAGGAAACTTGCCCACAGTATACATCCTGTAGCCAGAGCACTGAGCCCATAGTGACGGCGCTAACACGAGCCGAGGTGGAGCCGCACTGGCCCGTATATACACTATCTATACGGGCTCAGGCTATGCGTATGACCCTTTTCTCTCTAAGGGGCCGTATTCTGTACGTGCTCGCGGCGCTTAACGCCCAGAGATCGACGTGCTCTTCGACAGCGGCCGTGGAATTCTAAGGGTTATCTGCTGCCTGCACCTTGGTTTTCTAAGCACCGACGCCTGTACACGAAGAAGCGTACCTAAAGCTTTCACGAGACTCCTGCACTAATAACAACGAATAGAAAGCGCATGTTTTACTTTCATTCTCGGGTAGCTTAGAATCCACAGTGTAATGAATGTACCAGATTTACATTATGCCCACAAGGTGAAAACGCTGCTTTATCTCCCAGAAATCAAGAGAAACGTAGCAAACGCCGGAGGCTAAGGCGAAACTCTGGCTACACCTACTCATGATAGAATCAACCAAAGAGGAGAGGGCTGATTTAAAGGCTTATATATGTGATTGTAGTCAGTTGTGAACCAAGTGTAAACAAAATTCAACCTGGAGAAAAATTCAGCAATAGTTAATAAATCATACACATTAAAATTTTTTTTTTTATTCCTCCAAGTGCTATGATTGCTGCGACAAAAAAAAAAATTTTCTCTTCTGAATATTTTTCAACTTTTTCTCCTCCTTCGACAGTTGCTATCCTATGGTCGACGATTTTTTTCTGGTAATCAACAAAAGAACTTTAACGTAGTTACTGGAATTGTGCGCTTTACAATGAAACAGAAAATGACGCTGGAGAGATTGCACTCACGAGCGACTACTCAGTTTTTATTAAACAAAGCAAACCTAACCTACAAGCGAGACTATAAACAATCTCAAAACAATTATTCTGCTACCATAACCATAGAACGCCCTCGGCGAATGGTTTCGCTATATCAAAAATAGCAAAACAGTAGGTAACGAGCGCCATTAGGCCTTGCACATCCCTTGACTTAAACCTTACTCAGCGCTTGTTCTATTAGCAGCGTTGTAGGGTACCGATATCCTTTTCCCAACTATTGCGGGCAGCAGCGAGGAAAGTAAATGTATAAAGCGGGAAACTAAATATTCAAATTTTACCCAAGCTTTGTTATTCACAGATACTCGCAAGCGCCTTTTACCACAAAGCCATCAAATCAGCGCATCGGAGCCTGCACAAACACATGGCGGATTTACCTGTCAAAAAAAAAACATATTTTAACACCGGCCCTACGGACGCACTCACGGCTGGCATTCACATACAAGTGACGCGCTTAAAACTGGTATGCTCAACAGATACGTATCGAAAAGATGGGGCAGATAAAGGCGAGGACAAGGCGGGCGCTACAGTTACAACTGAATAAAATCGAGCACCGAAAAAATACCAAACGTCCCATCACTACGCATCAACACGCATGCACAAATCCTGAAAGAATGAAATGATCCGAAATACATAAACCAAATACAGCAAAAAAAAAAAAAAAGAAACAGAAAACGAAGGCGAAAGCTCATGATGACCACTATACAGACTAAAGATTTTTTTTATTTATTCTTTTTCGAGGAGGTCAAAAAAAGGTGTGCCAATGCATGTGTCGCTACTGCATTTCGCAATTTCATGGGCTTCCAAGATTTCCCTCCCCAACTTAACAGTGTTTTTTTTTTCATTCTTTCAGGATTTCCGCAAGCGTGTTGTTGTATAGTGATGGGACGTTTAGTATTTCTTTCTTCCTTCAATTTCATTTAGTTGTAATTGTAGCCATCAGTGCTCGCCCCGCCTTTCTTTGCCCCGTCCTTTCTCTGCGTTTCTGTTGCAAATAACGTCTGACCAACTAGCCCGACAATATGCTCTCTTAAAGGTGTCCGCGTCTTTTGATTCCGCCCCAGCCCTTCAGGCATCTCGCTGTCGCTAGAAGTACACTAAGCTCTCACATTTGTTTCCCGGGCAATCAGCAACACTGCCTTTTTCGAGGAGAATGGCGTCCAAACTAAATTAAAACCAGCCGTGCTTGTAAACCTTACTCCCACGAATGCAATCCAAAAAGACAGGGCTTGCCATTGTAAAGTTCAAATTAAGGCGTGGAGTGTGAAGTCACTGCAAATCACGCTCACCACTAGACGTTTCTCTCTGTTAAAAATGTCCTGCGGGAATTGAAAAGCAGTCCGCGTGAACATATGACGTCATTTTCAAGAGGCGCACCAACTGGCGTCATGCTTTACAGCGCAAGCCTACTGGACTAAGGTTGAAACTCTAAGTGTACTCTAAACGATGAAGTAACGCGCAGCATTGAATTATACGGCATTCAAGAGGGACGCGTGTCTGCAACCATCAGTAAGCGCACACAGATGTGACCGCGGACGGAACCCAAGAGACGTGGCAGGAAGATATCAAAATTTAGGCTCAAAAGTTTCTTTCCAAGACAAATTACGCGCTGACGTTGCGTTCTTCTATGACTGGGCTTCGGGGATGTACATAAATAAGCCTGGGAGCAGTGCTTGTAGCCTTCCTCTTAGTACAGCGCAATATGTTTTTACGTGAAAGTCTTCGAATTATTTCTGATGTACTTTGAGCATTAGTACTGTCTTTAAATATAGCTTATTGCATTCTTTTCTGAAAAAGAAAAAAGTGGCAAAGCTCATTCTAGGTTCTTGGGCAAAGTTCGAAGCAGTGGGACAGCGGGTGAAATGTGAATATACCCGTTAAGACCGCAAAAATGTCTAGGCTAGAATGGTGATCCCAACAGTTGCGCTCTATCCTGTTTACCACGTTATCAAGATAACTAAAATATATATACAATGTTGTTAACTGTTTTTTTGCGCATGCTTCAAAGTGTGTCGGAAAGATTTAATACAAAAGCAAGCTTTCAGATTCTTTTTTTTTTTTATCTCAATACGCGAATAGATTTAACGTGGAGCTAGAGGCAAGCAAGGTGGTTTATTTCCTGCACGATAGATCCTACGGATCTTAAACAAGCGCTCAGGCTTTATTTCACTCTACATATCACAGTTTCAAGCCGTATGAGTAACTATTACTGATCGGAATTCTTCCGACTGCTCTTCTTCCATCCTTTACTAGATTTTTGAGAATATGTTACGCACTGTTGGAAAGCAAACCATATTTTTGAGCAGCTAACATTTTTATTATTTCAAAACATAGTATTTGGTTCAACGCAAGGACACCATGCCTTCACTAGCGCCTGGCTACTTGAAGGAAAGTTTGTTCAGGCAGTCACTGCACTTATGCACTCATCGCCTGCTCCACCATGTCGTCTTTGCTGAGCTTGCATTTATGGAACACCTGTGTGGCCTTGCATTACTCTGTTTCAACCATAGCACCGAAACTGTTGACGTCTTAGAGTTAGAATTTCATTACATGTTCTTGGAGAAGCTCAAGCTGATCCCATTACGAATAGCTGTTCACGCTAATTCCAGATGACTTTTTTTGCACGATGAGCCCTCTACAGCCCCAAACACAATCAGCATGAATTTGATTCCGTACCGTGTCATGCGAAGTATAGCTTTCGGCAAGCATCGATCAAGATTGATCAAAATGATGGCAAAGCTTAGCCCTAGAGCGGTTTAACGCGACTGCAGCATAGCCACAGGCTGGGGAGCCGAACACACAGGCAACAAAACTAATAACCTACTAATTCAACTGCTAGCCGTGTTCCAAAAAAACAAGACTGATATAGTACCTTGTTTTGTGAATTACGTAAAAAAGCTTTTTGAAGGCACTGTGCTCAAATTTGTAATTTCATGGCAGCACGCTTATTCAGCCCCTTGTTTACAACTGCGTTTGCACTGGCAGCTTCACTGTGTAGGCCTCTGGAATGGTAGTAAATTAACTTTTCTGATTCAAAGCGTGCCGGCTGCGAAACTTTCGTCTTGCATACTAGTTGCTGTTTTTCAGGACGCTTCCCAGTATTTTAGTCAGTTGTTTTCTAGTTTTACCCGCGGCCAAAGCGAAGCCTTGCGCGCTGTCTTAGCACGGTTCTCGTTTTGTTCTAAACGCTTTGGTGCCTACGAAGCTGAGCTCGCGTCATGCGAAGTACCAATGCAAAGTCGTGCATTGCAACGGCGAGTACACCACCGTCGGTACTGAAGGGCATCATTTCCCGCTGGACTTTCACATGCTGGCTCTTGTCTGCCTATGTCGTCAGCTTTACGAACGCTCGCTGGTCGTTAATATATACATTTGTCGATGCTGGCTGCGTGGCACATTTGGTTGATATGCTTTGCCATTTTATTTGATTGGTGTATATAATAAAGAACGAATACCTATAAACCATAAGCTTAGGACACAATATATAGCGAATGGTGCTCTTGCACCAGCGCTTCATAGGTCATACCTAGCTGTATTCTGTGGCGAAGCGTCTGCGCAAAAAAATGCAGTAAGAAGCATGATTTGCCTGTTTCTTTAAAATTGGGGGTTTCTTCCTTTCCTGAGCCATCTTCTTTGCCAGCCGCATTTGTTGTACTGCCACAGCGCAGCCGGACTCGAGCAAATTTGAATGATAAAAGTTGGCGAGCGCTTAAAAGCCCCCTCAAAAAGATGTCCTCTTGAATACGACAGGGTAGATTCAGAAAACGACACTTCATATTTCGCCCAAACAGCATACGTAGGTGCCACGTCATTCAAAACAATGAAACTTCCTGGCCACACCAGCACCTAGAGGCGTTGTGGTGCCCATGAGCATCAATGTTTTGAGCGCGCGTGCCTCTATGGATCCTGCGTTACCAGTGTTCATCTAAATTGAATCGGATGCACTACTCCCGGCTTGCTCATTTAACCTCCGGCTTGAAGATATTTACCCGGAATTTGCCCAAGCTGACCACAACACCCTTTTGCCTCACGTGCATCCAAGCTGTGTTCTTCACATGAGGACTGAGTTTTTTTCGTATCCTCCGTAGAAAACTTTGCATGAGGGCAAACCCAGATTTTCCTATGCGCCGTTCGATGACTAATCATTTGACTTTGGGCCAGCTCTTTAAGAGCTGAGCACCTTTTGTCTTGTGTCATGACCATCACAAAAACAAGAACACTCGGCGTGATCGCAGTGCGCACACATGCGGGTTTTCTTGTGTCAGCCAGTGTTGAACTTCCGCAGTCGAGGTTTTCGTTCCACGCCCAGACTCGAAGAGACGAACACATACCTCATTTCTGTGGTTTAATTTGTCAGTGTATGCCAGCTGGCTTTTAGATCTTCTATGCAAAAAAAAAAAAAAAAAAAAAAGAAGAATACTGCTTGCTCCTCCTCTCGCATGCGCGCTTCAAAGAAGTCGGCCATGATCCACGCTATTCATCGTAGTCGTCATTACCATCCTGGTAATTAATATTGGCGTACCGCGCAATATATTAGTACGAAATAACCCATATAGTTTCGAATGCATTGCCGCATAATTGCTACAATATTTTCAGGCTGTGTTTTGTCTGCTCCTAATATATTTTTACAGTATTTTGCAAATCAAACAATTTAACATGGAATGAAGCAACAAGGGGATTGCCACTTAACGCTGAACAGCCATATGATATGTTAGCAAATGGGTGGCCAAAAACGAAACTGCAGTCGGAACGCAAGCATAGGCGTAATAAATCTGACACTTTAGTTCGTATTCCGCACAATAACTAACTGATGCTAAGCGATAAACATACAGGAAATATTTACAGTAACATAAAACACGGAAAAAAATAACTATAATGACTTCATACAATTAGAGTTCTTAATTTCCGCACTAAACACAAGGCATATGGTATTTCCTTCTTCGATAAAAATACCATGATATTCATATAATAAGATCCATTGATTTATTTTTCTTACTTTCAATTCCCCTGGTATTTATTTTAACTAATTCTCATCCATGCTTTAAGCGCAGGTCCTGTCGAATACCTATTCGTGGAGGTTAATGAGCTGAGTTTCAAGTGCCGTGAAAACGAGCACTTCGAAATAATGACTCGTAGAGTACAGCGGACGCAGCTTTGTGCGCAACTCACTACCACAAGCTCGCTTCTTCGATCGCCAACTGATACAAGCGACCCCAATAACACATTTATTTCATGCATAACCTCCTAGTTTTGATGGACTGCCTTCTGGTTCCATCGATCCGCACTTTGTTACCGCAATTTCATGGCAAGCAAAATAAAAAAATAAAACAGATGCACAACTGAAGAACGCTGTCGCCTACAGGAGTGCACCTTTGACTGATCTATTTTAGACTGCGCAGCATTACGGGGGCGCGCGGAGGACTACAAGGACCGCAGCTATCAGATGATTCTACCCGGTAACTCTGAGAAAAAGCCCTGCGTGGAAAAACATGAACTGCCTGTTTGAAAGTAATCAATCAAACACCTCTCGAAAGACGAGAAGGGGGCTGGTGCGCTTTACCATGAAGCATCTAAAACAGGCGCCCTACCTTTCCTGGAAGTTCTGATTATGCTAGGAATATATCAGAAAGTCATTTGTTTTCCTCCCTGTGGGAGCCGAGAGTCATTTTTTTTTCTCTGTTTATTTGATGTTATAACACGGCAAGCTTCTTCAGTACCTATACTATTTACATAAACTCTAAACTTACTGAAAACTTCAGAGAAAAAGTGAGGTCGAGGTTGTTATCGTTTTTTGTGTCCTTTATGACTATATGAAAAGACCATGTCGTCCGGTCATTGTTTCATCTACATCAGAGATGAGGTGTATCAGTCTAAAATATAGTCATTGTTAGAAAGGCGATATTTGTAGCTTGTGGCATTCAAATGGAATATCTCTTAATGCGCTTCAAAGCAGTTTGCTTGCTTTGGAACGAATCACGTTTTTCTTGCGCTCGAACGTAACCGTTCCAGTTACTCAGCATGCAGCGTCTACCGTAATTCGAGCGAGTGCCTTGCAGAATTATTTTTTACACAGGGATATATTTTAACTAATCTAACCGCTTTACTTCTGTCAAAGATCTGTTTGTAGTCTCTACTCATCAATCTGCATTCGTGTTTACTTCTTTTAGGTAAGGTAAAGTAAAGAAGGGCTCCTTTTGGATGAAGAGGTTCATATATGTTCGCCGCAGTGTATGGGTGTTCTATTTCTCAGGTTTCGGTCTCTTTAAGCCTCTTGGTTGTTATGGCTGTCTGGGAATTGAAACCACACTAAGCTGAGCAGTCCATGCATAAACACACGAATTAAGGGAGCTCGGACGTCATTACAGGCAAAGTAATTGTAAAAAAAAAAAAAATGATAACGTGAAAAAGAGGGACGAGGCATGCCTTCAGAAGTTTGCCGGATTACAGAAAAAAAAAGCATATAAAAAGGCCAAAAGAAAGAGCCGCACCGAATCCATGCTTTTTGCACAGAACGGGCTGTGCTCCACTAGCTTTCTGTCCACCTCACGATCTCGACCGGGAAGCGTGCCGGTGTTTATGAACGCGGGCTGTATGGTGGAACTCGTGGCCCACGCCTGCCGCCTAATTAGAGCGGTCGTTGACAAATGACCGGACTCGCGAACGTGCACGATCGATACGAGCGTTGTGGAGAGGCAGCAACGGATACGAGTTGCGTCTGCAGCCGTCCCCGCCTCTCACTTTCTTCCCGAAAGCTGGCCGTTGCTCTCATACAGGGGAATCAGGGCGGGGTTCGCACCACGTCTCGGCGACTAACGATGCATCCACACCTCTGTAGGTCGTCAAAACTTAGCGGGCCACAGCCGCAGTCTTTCCGCGTATTAGTAGGCTGCGATTACGCCGGAATGTTTTTTGTAGCAGGGCTATCGCGCTGCCACGTTGGGTATGCGTACCTGACACTATAGAAGCAATACCGGCCGCATCGAGAAAAGTTCGATAGCATATAGTTTTCATTACTTGTTTCTTCACGTGCTGGTTGGCGTCCTCGCTCCGAGCAACGTTCTCACATAACAGTATAGGACTAAAAACTGGCTGCATATTTTTGTGTTGGTACAATTAAATAACACCCTATAACATTACTAACGCGATAGTGGTAGAGGTCCCCTTCTACAGAAAAAGACGGTGTCTTCGGCGTCCTGAGGGAGAAAGGACAAGCATAGATTTGGCAGAGGGAAGTTACCAGATACGTGACTGTTCGGTAGGGAGTATGACGTCACGAGATCACGTGACGTGGCAGGTGCGGCAACTCGGGCTTCTACTCTGATACAGGTGTGTGACATAGAAACCGAGCCTTCCAGGTTCCTTGGGCCGTGATGAAGGCACGCTACTTCTAGGCGACACAGGCACGCCCATATGGCTTGGTTAAAGCGGTGTTTTATAGGCATCTGGGGTTGCCTTTCACATACTCGTGTAGCTTAAAACTATAAGCTATTAGTACATGCGATATTGTGGAGAAAGTAATTAGTGAATAATGATTAGTGATAGTGATTAGGCCAGAATAAAGATTGATATACAGTAACAAAAATACACCAGAGGATCCGCTGGTAGAAGCCACTGGAGAGTTTTAGCTTACCGTGATCCGCGATTCACTACCGTGATCCGCCACCGCGAGTTCCACTGCGCATGCCCCGACTTCGCTTGACGCCGATATATGGCGCCACATACTGGATGTCGGCACACAGACCTACCGCGTCGGGACCAATCAGCTTGAGCGCCCCGCCCACGCGCGGTAGAGAGTCACGGTGGCGGATCGCGGATCACGGTAAGCTAAATCTCTCTATTAAGGCTGTCTGGTTGATCGCGTTAAAGTGAAGCCATTAACGTTATCGCGGTAATGGTTGCACTTTAGCTCTTCCTCTAAAGGCGGAGCCTAATTGCGTTCCAATTTTTTATCTTCACCTAACTGCTTTTTTATAGCCTAATCGCAAATTCATAAACATTTCTTATAAAATAGTACATGTAATTTTTTTGTTCATGAGACTGCGAAAAAAAAAACAAGAAATCTTGTCCAATATGGCAACTTAATAATTTCACATTAGCAAAAATTGTGCAAAGGCTCTACCAAATATAATGGGAACATCAAACGATATCAAAACCTAATCGAGGAAGGTACAGAAACTTGATATCCGGACTCAAACTCCGAACTGACGTCCAAGGTTTGTGTGTTCAGAGTAACACTGCAAAATTAGGCCCTAAGTTGTAATAAGCGGTAAGGGGTTCTGAAAATTCAGCCCCGGTACAAACACATTTGAAGTATACAAGGGAGGATATATAAAAGAAAGCAAATAAAATTAAACGATGAAAACAGCAATGTCTCCCAAAAGCGAATACAGGAGCAAAACATGATACAATATGGAAATGAAGCCATTTAAATAAAATCCGTCTGTCAGGGTTGCAGACAAGCAAGTAAATAACGGGTAGTAAATGGTGCTAAAAGTGCTCATTCAAATTATAATGAATAACAACATTTCTCCGCTATGCCCAAACTTCTTTTAACATACATGTTTGTACGGTCTTGAAAATCAAAAAAGGTCGACAACACAGCTTCAAAGAAAAAATATTGTCACGACGCGAACCCTTTTCAAACTGCGTGAAAACAGATTGTACACACGGGCTGCGCATAATCCTTCTCCACCAGCCGGAAGCATAAAGTTATGACGGGTTAATTTTCAGCTAATTTAGTGGCATCGTAGCTTATGCCCATGGCAGTTTATTCGAAAGAGAAATAAGAAAATGTCTACAGCTTAGCTAAAAAAAAAAAACTTTATGCTTGGTTTACTTGGTTATTCTGTATTACTTAGCCACGTTAGACTCACATAGACCTTAACCTAATTTAGAGAGTGAAAGCTTGATTAAGTATGGTCAGACATGGTTTGCTCTGGTTTCACTCCTCCGTGGCTGTCTTCGAATGTCAAGTAAACGCATCCGAAGCGCCGGTTCCAGCGCGCGACTACTCCACGTCTATCCGCGAACATCAAGGGAGCCCAAAGACTGGTCTACACCAGGCGAAGGTGTCGAGATAATTTTGAAGGGGCAGATCAAAGGAAGCGATCCAGATGGGCAGTGGTGGAGGTGGAGCGAAAGGGTAGGCAGGTCCTCGAAGGCTGTGTGGCATTGTGTGAGGCAATGTCGCATATCTGTAGAGATATGTACAGAAGAAGCAGGTGTGTCAAGTTAAAGAAGAAGCGAGTGCCTGCGGCTAGATGCGCCGTAAGTGTACGTGCGTGTGCTAGGATGGTGTTTCGGAGCCATGTTTGCTAGTTCCTGCTAAGCAAGCAAAGCTTCTGCTTTAAAGAAATTTCCCAGTAAAAAGAAAATGAGGAAGCCACAAAATATGAAAAACGAAAGAAGTAAGCAGTTGATAAAGAAGAACGGAGGATATCATTCGCCGTGTTCTCAAACATCAATTGATTTTCGTCGATTACCAAAGCGTTGGCAGTCCTCAATTTGAGCAATGAGATTTGATTCGCACAGCTGCTACCAGGCACAGATAACAATATTTCGTGCCTTAGATATTCCAGGAACCAAAACATTTGGGAGAGTCAGAGAACTTAAAAAAGTAATGAAAGGGCGAGCAGTTTGCAATGACGACTGTAACGAATATAGTGCAATAAACGGAAATTTTTAGCTTCACCAAATTGCAAGTCAATGTTTTGCACTGCTTAGTTACGTAATAGAAATGCAGCTCATTTTCCTCTTTCAAAAAAGGCACGAATTGCACCGCTTTAATTAATTCTCGTTAGCATAAACAGATAGTCACTAAAGCATTCTCCACCTGGACAAAACTTCATACTTTTTTCTACATGTTCCAGAGCATGGCAAGCAAATATCAACGTAATAAAAGCTTGCTTTCGCTACGCCATGACGACTCTGTGGTTAGGACGCTCGACTGCTAGTCCCAAGTCCACGCATTCGATTCCGGCCGTAGCGGCCGCTTTTAGACGGCGACAAAAAGCAGGCGAGGAGGAGGAGGAGGAGGAGGAGGAGGAGGAGGAGGAGGAGGAGGAGGAGGAGGAGGAGGAGGAGGAGGAGGAGGAGGAGGAAAAGAAGAAGAAAAAGATTGGTATCGTAACTTACGCTCTCGCGTCATACCCTTAAAGGATGAGCTTAAGTGTCCCCAATAATGTATCACCTTACACTGATAGGGCGTGACAGAATAATAATGTAGCAAGCAAAAGAAGCTTCCGCCGTTGCTATCGCGATTCAACTAGGGTTAACCAGAGTTAAGCTACTATTTTATTTCCGGTAGGTAATGAATATGCTTACCATTTCATACTAAGGGTGCGTAAATAGTATATATTTGGTACCGAATTGTATCCAAATAGCGCCGTTAAGAACGAATTGGTGATGAGTGAAATAATGAAAGCGTCATATGTGAACAAAATTTTGGCATGACTATGGGCTATCTGCGAGTTTTCGTACAGACCAAATATTCATGCGAAACAGCGGAGTGGTAGCGGCGGCCATATAACCGATAGAATTGAAGTTCTATAGCCGTCAAAAGCATAAGAATTGATCTCCACTGGAGGGCATGGATCGTCAAGTCAACGCCTTGACGCCATATCTGGCGTCTGACTGGCTTAGAAAAATTATCTTTGGGGCTGACTATGATGGCAGAGAAGCTACCGTCACATCCTAAGCCGATAAGAGGGATAAGAGATAAGCGTCATAGCATTCGGTATCATGCCTGAAGTCATGACATGCTGGCTGAACACTGCATCGTCACCCATGTTTAAGGAGCTATTTTTTATTTATCGTACATATTCTTATGAACCGCACCGCGGAGCTGTACGCCCGGTACAAAACCTATAGCATGATGAGAGGGGTCCGCAGGTTCCCTGTTTCTGCAACAGTTTTCGAATGAATCTACGCACACACTACTCGAACATCGCCGATTTACTTAAGACACTATTTGGGAAGATATAGTTGTGTGCGAATTACTTCAAATAATTATGAATTTATTAACCCAATATGCACTTCGCTATTAAAATGTTCCCCAAATTTTCACAGCGATATTTATCTTGTAACTTCACTGAATAACAAATTATTTGAAAGGTACATTGTGTTGGACTGTTCATAATCTCGCACATTTCTCCTCGCGATCTAGATGTGATTTTATTGTATGGACACGTTAATTTGGCGCCATTCTAACTCATCTATTCGAAATCAGTTCACACATAAATCCGCCATACTTCAGAACATGCGAAGTTTTTTAAAGTCCCGAAGTTAATAAAAGTGCACATTACATTGCTGCAATATTATGATCCTTTTTCTATGTCAGAGGTCTAATTCTCGTTTCATGACAGGACGTTCAGGCCTGTGCACTGCACTCTATCGACTGCAATACCACCCTGGCGCTCGGCGAACTAAATGAAAACCGCTCTTACAAGCACACACAACTTATCATCCACATGCAACCAGTCATTGAGAAGTCCTCACGAGGTCTCCATGATTCTACCGATAAACAGATCTGACAAAGAGAGAAAAACAGAAGCTTCTAGTCTTATTTCGTGATATCCATAAAACAGAACATCCGTGCGAGATTGCCCCAGCTCAGTGTCTCTGCAGATATCTTTGTAGAATTTGCGTTTCCAAAAACGCGCCAAATACCTGCAAAGAAAGATGTGACGATGGGGATTTGGAAGCTTTAAAGCAAATGATCCAAGGGAGATTCCTCAGGCTGTAAGCCTAATGCAGAACCAGGAACATTAGATCTATACTAATTTTCAGTTATTTCCCAACCATCCCATTAAAGCTTCAAAACACCATTCACCCTTTTGTACAAGCTCCATCTGCCAGAGAGTGCCTGACGCTGCAGACGAAATTATTTCGACACTCTTAAAGCCTAAGCCACTTCGTTTTTGATTTTAAAATGCTTCAACCAGCTCCTCCCCATTTCCTTGTACTCCAGCCTGAATATCTAATTTCTAGTTTTTCGTGACTTGCGTATTCCTCGTGCCCATTTGTAAAGGCGGTTGCATTTGGAAATCCCTGACCGCTCGATTCAGAGTGGCGAGAGAGAAAGCTTTCAAACTGCAATTTGCCTTTCCTAGCATTTCTTCCTTTTCTAGTCGGCTGTCGAAGAGTCAAGGAATGGATCCGAGACTCAGACGCGTAGTTTAAGAGAACGCGAACGAAACATTCGTTCCTGGCTCAGCGGGCCGTAATGGAGGAACTATCTGCTCCATGCAAAAGACGTGTTTCTCTCCCCCCTCCCCTCATTTTTTGTCTTATTCTACAAGTTCTTAATTTCTTCTTTACTTTCTTTGTCTTTGATGCTATAAGTCCTTTGATCTCATCAGAAAGCGACTAAAATGGCGATTTAATTTGAGCGCAGTTCGATTTGAATGGCAACCTGCATGTGCCCGCCTTTTTGCCATTTTTGTACAGTGAGAGAGCAGGTGACGCAAGCACTCAGGCGACCTGTTCGATCAAAACCCTGGCAGCGATGTAAAAAACTATGCAAACAGAGCAAGATATTTGCTCTAATCACGTGTTGAGCCACCCGCATAATGCCACTCCTATAGAAAGGAAAATGCCGCCATAATTTAACTTAGCAGAATTCTCGAGCTTCAACGCACTAAGACAGAATCCATTGGCCCTTAGTAAACGTAAATAATAAGAACTGGATCTGCTTAGCTATATTTTATCTTTCTGAGAAAAAAAAAAGAAATGTCTTTAACGTAATGCAAATGAGAAGCAGAGTAAGAGAACTTGATATTTTCTTTTTTTTTTTTTTTTTTTTTTGCCCCGGAAAAGTGGAAGTAAGCCTGAGATGCGATCGATGGTTCTCAGAAAAAGCTTTTGGATGCTGGCAGGGATGAAGTCGCATCTGGTTACAAAAAAACGTGTATTACAGCACAGCCCGTATCTGTAAAGACGATAGCCTCAACCGGAACTCTCATTGCTAGCTCGGAGCAGCTCCTCACGATGTCTCTGCTTTTTTCGATTCGTAAAATAGGCTGACAACTGGTGCCACTGGTCATGCCACTTTTTTGACGTTCATCAATTACGCTGAAACTCATAGAATGAGCGCAAGAAATAGTTGCGCATACGATGGAACATATATTGATAGCAAAAAAAAAAAAAAGAGTTGTAGAAAGGAAAAAGAAAATTATATTTCTATGCATGCCATAGCGTAGAAGTGGGCTTACGCGCGATCAGTGCGAAAACCGTTTTTTCAGTAACGGACATAATCTTAATGATAACATCAATCATGGTATGTACAATTATCGGTACTTGTTAGCCGTAAGAGCCTTCTGCATCGATTAAGAAGACGCTCACAGTTACTATATAACTGCTCATGGTCGCAGCAGACAGCGGTGGACACATAGAGTAACTGGATGAAATGCACTTACCCGAAGTAGAGGTTTCAACAACAGACTCGCAAC
Source organism: Amblyomma maculatum (assembly GCF_055883805.1). Taxonomy (NCBI): domain Eukaryota; kingdom Metazoa; phylum Arthropoda; class Arachnida; order Ixodida; family Ixodidae; genus Amblyomma; species Amblyomma maculatum. The sequence goes on along the minus strand of NC_139353.1, from coordinate 47,472,059 downwards.
ACGTTCCCAGCCTGGCACTTGGATATCATGGCTGTTTTTAGGTATACGTTCAAAATTTTCTTTTAGAAGAAAGGAAACGGTAAGGCTTTTTATCTTTCCAATGAGGCACGAAGCTCAACGTAGCCTCAACTGAAGCTATTTGTTTATTTCAAGCGAACGCTATTGCGCTGAATGGCCAGCCGGCCATTCATGGTAAATATCAACGAAGGTTTAAATTCTGAACATGAAGAACCATAAGCTTTTTGTACCGTTGTGAAATTTTGTTTGTGTGTGTGATCGTCGTCTATTTTATTTTCTTCTGCGGTAGGATTAGGAGTACTATAAGACATTTCATTAATTTTGTTTTTGCTTTATTTGTCCCTCAGGCTATGTCATAAAGGAGGTCAAGGCTAAAAGCTACACGCCTGACGAGATTTTCGCCCCTAGACCAAGTTTTACAACAATGTGCAAACCATTCAGCTCGGTGAACGGTACAGGCTTAGAAAGCAACTATCCGAAATATTGAAGACAAAGTTAGATCCTTTTTGCGATGCACTTAAGCTTCGCTTTTAGCGGCATGGCAGGGGAGCATTAGTGGCCCTCGTCTGCAGCTCCCTTTAGGGACCCTTGTTCGCGCACATGCCCTTTGACACTTGCTTGGGAAATAAGTCTTTACTTGGCGTACATATTATCCTTCACAAACTCATGAAGTTGCCATTAAACTACTATATTAATTAGAAGGTCATCCCGCTTTAATCAAGCCGAGCGAGCTGCCTACGTGGCCGACGAGAATACAGCGTGCCTGAAGGACCCGTCACACTTTCTTTTGACACCATTCGAACTTGCGAATCACACGCGACCGGCTGTCCTTTGTCACTACAGGGAGATGTTCAGCTCTACCGATTTTCACACCTGCAAAGATGAGTAGGTCGCTTTTCCGAATTGGTCTCGTTCGGAACGAGACTTTTTGATCTTGACTATTCACCAGCAACGAGAACCCGTATATGGAAATTTTGCCGCCACTGATAGACTAACCGTTTCTAACTCATAGTCGCGACTCTGGAAAATCGAACAGCATGCGACTGTCCCGCGGTTTCTGGACGACTAGGACAATTTGCGACTGTCGCTTTTCAACCTCTCATAATTTCTGCGACTCACAGGTATAAATGGGTCTTGCCTGGGAGTCCAAGGGTTCAAAGTTCGATCCCCAACTCCTACTTTATTACCCACTCCTTTCAGCTCGGTCATGTCCCGTAGTATCATAATATCGCAAACCTGGTGTCCTGCACATTGACATGTTTAACAAAAAAGGGATGTTTCAGGTCTATAATAAAATGCTATTATTCCATGCAACGACATTAAGGTGGACTCAAAGTGTCGCTCCCTCCGGGTCGGTGAAAACTGGGTGATATCTCCAGACTTCTTTCGTCAGTTTAGCCGAAGCACGGAGAAATTGAGCCCCGAAATGAACCTCACCTTCCAACAAAGTTCGGTATTCCAGCCTATGACGAATTAGCTTTTCCACCAAAGGTGGAGCAAACGGCCACAGCTGCTGTTGATCTCACAGCACAAGGAGGTGATAGCCTTTCTTAAATGTTCAGAAGACATTGGGAAGAAAATTTCAATTGCGGACAAGGATTCAAGACGGTGTTATAAATTTAGAAGGACGAATAAATACTCGGTAATTCAAGGGCATAGAAGGGGCACGCTTTGGTTATCACAGACTTAAAG